>NW_027142827.1:60000-62500 GCF_026170545.1 Melanerpes formicivorus
GACGAAAGCACAGAGAGGAGCAGGAACGAGGAGGTGGAGTGTCCTGAAACCCCGAGCTCTATGAGTCAGCTCTCAATACTAACCGCATCGTCCGAGGTGGATAATACAGCTGACATCTGTCCTGGGACCCCCCTGGTGAAGATGCCAGAGGACAACCCGACATGTCCATGCTGTACCACTCGGGCAGGCAATATGACGAGATTGATTGACCATCTAAAGAGAGCCCATGGGAAAAGAAAGATCAATTTCCAATGTTCCCGCTGTGGGAAGACAAATGAAAAGCATCATAGTATCTCATGCCATCTCCCAAAATGCAAAGGGGTCCAAGAGCCTACCCAGGTAGAAGGGTTTATGTGTGAAGAATGTAAAAAATGTTTTAAAACTAAAATTGGCTTGGGACAACATAAGAGATTAGCTCACCCAGCCCTGAGAAACGCAGAAAGAATTGAAGCATCTCGCCCCAAAGAGACCTCTAAAAGAGGTGCTCACAAGAAAATCTGGTCCCAAGAGGAAACAGAAATATTACAGAAACTGAATCAAGAGTTTGAAGGGAGGAAAAATATTAACAAATTGATTGCTGAAAAATTAACAACTAAAACAGCCAAACAGATCAGTGAAAAGAGAAGACTATTAAGAGAAACTGTGGTGCCAGAAAGAGAGAAAACACAAGAGAGCAAGAACAGGTTAAAAGAGGAGAGGACTGTGATTCCATCTTCTGGTGAAAGGGAGCTGCTAGCCCACTATAAAAAGACTATTAATGAAAAGCTGACATCAGGGAAGCTGCCCATCCTTAAAAATACATATAAACAAATAATTGAAGGCAAAACAGACTCATTAAAATTACTCAATGAGGTAGCTCAGGACCAATATTTGTATTTGTTTGAGAAATCAATTGAACAGAAAGTGCCAAAAAAGAGCCAACGTAAACCTCAGCAGAAGAAACCTCAAAAGGAATGGATGAGAAAAAGAGCCAGAAAGCGTGGAGAATTTCTCCGATTCCAACGCCTCTTCCGCTTAGATCGAGGGAAGTTAGCTAATATGATTCTGGATGAAAAAGACTCTGCGCAATGTGCCATCCCCCTGGAAGAGGTCAGTAACACCTTCAGATCTAGGTGGGAGTCTCAGAACTTATTTCAAGGACTTGGAGCATTCCAGTCTGTGGGGCGGGCGGATAATTCGGCTTTTAAGGAATTGATTACAGAGAAAGAGATCCTTAAGAATATCAAAGACATGAATAAAAAATCGGCACCAGGCCCTGATGGGATCACCCTGAAGGCCCTGCTTAAAATGGATCCAAATTGTGAAGAGATCAAAGAACTATTTAATCTCTGGCTGTTAAGTGGCAAAATTCCAGATGTAATAAGGGGATGCCGAACAATTCTAATACCTAAATCATCAGCGCCCGAACGCCAAAATGATATTAACAACTGGCGGCCAATTACTATTGGTTCCATCATCCTGAGACTCTATTCAAGAATCTTAACTGCGAGGTTGGCAAAGGCGTGTCCCATTAACCCCAGGCAGAGAGGCTTCATTCAATCTTCTGGCTGTGCTGAGAACTTAAAACTATTACAGCTATTAATTAGGAATGCAAAGAAACAAAAGAAACCCCTGGGGGTTGTCTTTGTCGATTTGGCCAAAGCCTTTGATTCAGTGAGCCACACCCACATCCTGGCGGTGCTAAAGCAAAAGGGCCTGGATGACCACATAATAGCATTAATTAAGGACTTCTATCAAAACATCCACACCAGAATCAAGACTAAAGAAGGAGAATCTGAATCAATAGGAATCAAAACTGGTGTGAAACAGGGCGATCCCATGTCACCACTCCTCTTTAACCTGTGCATTGACCCTCTGTTATGTAAATTAGAAGAGTGTGGGGAGGGGTTCCAACACGAGAATGGCAAATTAACAGCTCTGGCTTTTGCAGACGACCTGGTCCTGCTGAGTAAGTCCCAATCAGGAATGAAGAAAAATATTGAAATTCTAGAAGCATTTTGTGACTTAACTGGATTAAAAACGCAGGGGGAAAAGTGCCATGGTTTCTTTATTCAACCAACTAAGGACTCTTACACCATCAATGACTGTCCTCCATGGCTTATCAGCGGTACCCCTTTAAACATGATCCACCCGGGTCAGTCAGAGAAATATCTTGGCTTGCAAATCGACCCTTGGGTGGGGATAGTTAAGCCCGAATTACAAAATAAATTAGAAGTTTGGCTCAATCGCATCGAAAGAGCCCCTTTAAAACCATTTCAAAAATTGGACATGTTAAAAGTGTACACAGTGCCTAGATTGATCTACTTAGCAGACCAGGCAAATGTAAAAGCTACCTATCTGGAAGAAATGGATTTAACAATTCGAAATAGGGTGAAAAAATGGTTACATCTCCCAGTTTGTACCTGTGATGGCATCTTGTATTCCAGCACTAAAGATGGAGGCTTAGGCTTAGCCCGATTGGCTGGGTTAATCCCTAGTATCCAAGCTAGACGATTACACA
>NW_027142827.1:67500-77500 GCF_026170545.1 Melanerpes formicivorus
GCGCTCCGCTCCTCCGGCCCTAAAGCCGCCCTCGCCCGCCCCCCCGGCTTGCCGCTTGGCTCGGCTGCCCGCCCGCCCGCTAATCCCCCCAACGCCCCCACCCCAAAAACACCCCAGCCCTACCGCATGCCGCTCCCCCTCTCCCCGCTCTCGCTGACCGCTGCCACCCCCCCCCACCCCTCCCCCCCGAAACAAACCCCCCAGCCCTACCGCATGCCGCTCCCCCTCTCTCCCTAGCCTGCCCCCCCCGCCGTCGCTTGCTGCCGCCGCCGCCGCCGCCGCCGCCGCCGCCGCCGCCGCCGCCGGGACCCCGCCTCGGTCTGGTGGCGCGCGCTCGGAGATCCCCGGCTACCCGTCCGTCCGTCCCTCCCTCCCGCCCCGCCCCGGGGGAGGGCCCGGGGCAGCGCGGGCAGGCGGGGAGCAAAAAAAGGCGCGGGCGCCAAAAAACGTCGGGGTCCCGGGGTGGCGGAGGGGGGCGGCGGCGGGGGCGGCGGCGGGTACACGGCGCCGGGTCCAGGGCGCCGGGTCCAGCCCGTCCCGGGGCGGGGACAGGTGGTGTCGTCCGTCCCCGCCCCCGTAACCTGCTCTGAAGCATCCGCTTCCCGCCGCGGTTCGCCCTCCACCCCCCCCGCCGCACACGCAGCTGCCGCTTCCCGCCGCCTCTGCCCCCCGCCCCGGGATCAACCACCCGCCGGGTCCAGCCGGTCCCGGTCCCGGGAACCTGCTCCCGGGGCCAGCCGGAGCCACGCCCCCTCCTCTGACGCTTCCAGCTGCCGCCTCCCCTCCCACCCCCCAAACTCACACTGGCCCTCGCCGGCCCGCCCACCCGCCTACCTGCTTGCCCGCCGCCGCTGGGTGGCGTGCCGGACACTCTCGCACACAGGTACACAGACAGGGACACAGGGACACAGGCACTCAGGCACACAGGGACACAGGGACACAAGGACACAGGGACACAGGCACTCAGGCACTCAGGCACTCAGGGACACAGGCACTCAGGCACTCAGGGACACAGGGACACAGGGACACAGGGACACAGGCACTCAGGCACACAGGGACACAGGTGGCGGGCCGGAGGCCTCTCTCCACTGTGTGGCAGGGGTCCAAGAGCCACCCCAGCCCAACCCAGAGGGTCTTTTGCACCTCTCTAGAGGCCACCCAGAGACCCCAGGCCGCAGCAGAAGCCTCCCCCGCATGCTCTGCAGGCTTCCGACCCACCCCAGGCCGCACCAGAAGCCTCCCCCGCAAGCTCTGCAGGCTTCCGACCCACCCCAGGCCGCAGCAGAAGCCTCTCCCGCACGCTCTGCAGGCTTCCGACCCACCCCAGGCCGCAGCAGAAGCCTCTCCCGCACGCTCTGCAGGCTTCTCAGCCACCCCAGGCCGCAGCAGAAGCCTCTCCCGCACGCTCTGCAGGCTTCTCAGCCACCCCAGGCCGCACCAGAAGCCTCTCCCGCACGCTCTGCAGGCTTCTCAGCCACCCCAGGCCGCACCAGAAGCCTCCCCCGCACGCTCTGCAGGCTTCTCAGCCACCCCAGGCCGCACCAGAAGCCTCTCCCGCACGCTCTTCAGGCTTCTCAGCCACCCCAGGCCGCACCAGAAGCCTCCCCCGCACGCTCTGCAGGCTTCTCAGCCACCCCAGGCCGCACCAGAAGCCTCTCCCGCACGCTCTTCAGGCTTCTCAGCCACCCCAGGCCGCACCAGAAGCCTCCCCCGCACGCTCTGCAGGCTTCTCAGCCACCCCAGGCCGCACCAGAAGCCTCCCCCGCACGCTCTGCAGGCTTCCCACCCACCCCAGGCCGCAGCAGAAGCCTCTCCCGCACGCCCTGCAGGCTTCTCAGCCACCCCAGGCCGCAGCAGAAGCCTCTCCCGCACGCTCTGCAGGCTTCTCAGCCACCCCAGGCCGCAGCAGAAGCCTCTCCCGCACGCTCTGCAGGCTTCTCAGCCACCCCAGGCCGCAGCAGAAGCCTCTCCCGCACGCTCTGCAGGCTTCTCAGCCACCCCAGGCCGCACCAGAAGCCTCTCCCGCACGCTCTGCAGGCTTCTCAGCCACCCCAGGCCGCAGCAGAAGCCTCTCCCGCACGCTCTGCAGGCTTCTCAGCCACCCCAGGCCGCAGCAGAAGCCTCTCCCGCACGCTCTGCAGGCTTCTCAGCCACCCCAGGCCCCAACAGAAGCCTCTCCCGCACGCTCTGCAGGCTTCCGTCCCACCCCAGGCCGCACCAGAAGCCTCCCCCGCACGCTCTGCAGGCTTCTCAGCCACCCCAGGCCGCAGCAGAAGCCTCCCCCGCACGCTCTGCAGGCTTCTCAGCCACCCCAGGCCGCAGCAGAAGCCTCTCCCGCACGCTCTGCAGGCTTCCCACCCACCCCAGGCCGCACCAGAAGCCTCCCCCGCACGCTCTGTAGGCTTCTGACCCACCCCAGGCCCCAACAGAAGCCTCCCCCGCCCGCTCTGCAGGCTTCTCAGCCACCCCAGGCCGCAGCAGAAGCCTCTCCCGCACGCTCTGCAGGCTTCTCAGCCACCCCAGGCCGCACCAGAAGCCTCTCCCGCACGCTCTGCAGGCTTCTCAGCCACCCCAGGCCGCACCAGAAGCCTCTCCCGCACGCTCTTCAGGCTTCTCAGCCACCCCAGGCCGCACCAGAAGCCTCTCCCGCACGCTCTGCAGGCTTCCGACCCACCCCAGGCCGCACCAGAAGCCTCTCCCGCACGCTCTGCAGGCTTCCGACCCACCCCAGGCCGCACCAGAAGCCTCTCCCGCACGCTCTGCAGGCTTCCGTCCCACCCCAGGCCGCACCAGAAGCCTCCCCCGCACGCTCTGCAGGCTTCTCAGCCACCCCAGGCCGCACCAGAAGCCTCCCCCGCACGCTCTGCAGGCTTCTCAGCCACCCCAGGCCGCAGCAGAAGCCTCCCCCGCACGCTCTGCAGGCTTCTCAGCCACCCCAGGCCGCAGCAGAAGCCTCCCCCGCACGCTCTGCAGGCTTCTCAGCCACCCCAGGCCCCAACAGAAGCCTCTCCCGCACGCTCTGCAGGCTTCCGACCCACCCCAGGCCCCAACAGAAGCCTCTCCCGCACGCTCTGCAGGCTTCTCAGCCACCCCAGGCCGCACCAGAAGCCTCTCCCGCACGCTCTGCAGGCTTCTCAGCCACCCCAGGCCGCAGCAGAAGCCTCTCCCGCACGCTCTGCAGGCTTCTCAGCCACCCCAGGCCACACCAGAAGCCTCTCCCGCACGCTCTGCAGGCTTCCGACCCACCCCAGGCCGCACCAGAAGCCTCTCCCGCACGCTCTGTAGGCTTCTGACCCACCCCAGGCCCCAACAGAAGCCTCCCCCGCACGCTCTGCAGGCTTCTCAGCCACCCCAGGCCGCAGCAGAAGCCTCTCCCGCACGCTCTGCAGGCTTCTCAGCCACCCCAGGCCGCAGCAGAAGCCTCTCCCGCACGCTCTGCAGGCTTCTCAGCCACCCCAGGCCGCACCAGAAGCCTCTCCCCGCACGCTCTGCAGGCTTCTCAGCCACCCCAGGCCGCACCAGAAGCCTCTCCCGCACGCTCTGCAGGCTTCCGACCCACCCCAGGCCGCACCAGAAGCCTCCCCCGCACGCTCTGCAGGCTTCTCCGCCACCACAGGCCGCACCAGAGGATCTTTTGCACCTCTCTGGACGCCACCCAGAGACTCCAGGCCGCACCAGAGGCCCCCCCCCCCAACCATTTACAGGCTGCAGTGCCAGCCTAGGCCCCGCTGGCAGCCTCCCTTGTCTGCTTTGGAAGGCCTCCCATCCACTCCAGACCTGCCTGGAGGCCTCCCTCGACTGCTCCCGGGGCCCTCGAAGCCACCCTAGGCCTTTCTGGAGGACCTGCTCGACCGCTCGGGCGGCTTCTGACGCACCCTCGGCCATCCGGCGCCCAGCAGCTCCCAGGGCCAGGCACCGGCCTCCCCCTCCGGCCGCCCCTGGGGCCGGGGGTGGCTCGGACTCGGCGCCCCCAACGTGTCGTCCCGTCCCCCCCCCGCCCCGCACCGCCGAACATTCGCTGCAGCCGAGGGCTTGCCGCTCGACGCCTACCCCACCCGCCCAGCCCCCCGCTGCGGCCCGGCGCTGCCCCGGCCGCTGCGCCCCGCCTCTCATCGCTCCCCCCCACCCGGCAACCGGCCGCCGGGCACGGCAAGTCCCAGGGCAGGGAACAGGTGCTGCCGGGACCCCGTGCTGGCTGCCGGCTTCCCGGGGCTGCCCCGGGCACGGACAGGTCGCCCCCCCCGCCCCGGCGAATGTTCACCGAACCGGCTGCCGGCTGCCTTCGAGCACCCCCCGCCCCCCGCCACTATCGTCCCCCCCGCCCCCCCTCCGCCTCCGCTGCCGCTTCTCCCCGCACCGCCTCCACTGCCTCCCCCCGCCGCCGGCGAACGAGTCGCCGGATCCGTAGGGTGCCGGGAGCCCGAACGGCGAGCGGCTCCGGCTGCTGCCGGGGCCGCGGGGCTTCGAACCGCTCCGGCCGCGGCCGGGACCCCGTGCCGGAAGCCGGCATCCCGGGACGGCCCCGGGACGGCCCCGGTCGCCGGCCGGGTGACGTTCAGCGAAGCGGCTGCCGCCAGTCTTTGGGCCTCCCCCGTGCCGGGGCCGCGGGGATTCGAGCCGGTCCGGCCGCGGCCGGGATCCCGGGCCGGACGATGGCTTCCCGGGCCGGTCCCGGTCGCCTCCCGGGTGACGTTCACCGAAGCGGCTGCCGGCTGTCTTCGAGCCCCCCCCCCCCCTCCGCCTCCGCTGCCGCTTCTCCCCGCACCCCCTCCACTGCCTCCCCCCGCCGCCGGCGAACGAGTCGCCGGATCTGTAGGGTGCCGGGAGCCCGAACGGCGAGCGGCTCCGGCTGCTGCCGGGACCGCGGGGATTCGAGCCGGTCCGGCCGCGGCCGGGACCCCGTGCCGGAAGCCGGCATCCCCGGACAGCCCCGGGACGGCCCCGGTCGCCGGCCGGGTGACGTTCAGCGAAGCGGCTGCCGGCTGTCTTCGAGCCCCCCCCCCCTCCGCCTCCGCTGCCGCTTCTGCCCGCACCCCCTCCACTGCCTCCCCCCGCCGCCCGCGAACGAGTCGCCGGATCCGTAGGGTGCCGGGAGCCCGAACGGCGAGCGGCTCCGGCTGCTGCCGGGACCGCGGGGATTCGAGCCGGTCCGGCCGCGGCCGGGACCCCGTGCCGGAAGCCGGCATCCCCGGACAGCCCCGGGACGGCCCCGGTCGCCGGCCGGGTGACGTTCAGCGAAGCGGCTGCCGCCAGTCTTTGGGCCTCCCCCGTGCCGGGGCCGCGGGGATTCGAGCCGGTCCGGCCGCGGCCGGGATCCCGGGCCGGACGATGGCTTCCCGGGCCGGTCCCGGTCGCCTCCCGGGTGACGTTCACCGAAGCGGCTGCCGGCTGTCTTCGAGCCCCCCCCCCCCCCTCCGCCTCCGCTGCCGCTTCTCCCCGCACCCCCTCCACTGCCTCCCCCCGCCGCCGGCGAACGAGTCGCCGGATCTGTAGGGTGCCGGGAGCCCGAACGGCGAGCGGCTCCGGCTGCTGCCGGGACCGCGGGGATTCGAGCCGCTCCGGCCGCGGCCGGGACCCCGTGCCGGAAGCCGGCATCCCCGGACAGCCCCGGGACGGCCCCGGTCGCCGGCCGGGTGACGTTCAGCGAAGCGGCTGCCGCCAGTCTTTGGGCCTCCCCCGTGCCGGGGCCGCGGGGATTCGAGCCGGTCCGGCCGCGGCCGGGATCCCGGGCCGGACGATGGCTTCCCGGGCCGGTCCCGGTCGCCTCCCGGGTGACGTTCACCGAAGCGGCTGCCGGCTGTCTTCGAGCCCCCCCCCCCCCCCTCCGCCTCCGCTGCCGCTTCTCCCCGCACCCCCTCCACTGCCTCCCCCCGCCGCCGGCGAACGAGTCGCCGGATCTGTAGGGTGCCGGGAGCCCGAACGGCGAGCGGCTCCGGCTGCTGCCGGGACCGCGGGGATTCGAGCCGCTCCGGCCGCGGCCGGGACCCCCGTGCCGGAAGCCGGCATCCCCGGACAGCCCCGGGACGGCCCCGGTCGCCGGCCGGGTGACGTTCAGCGAAGCGGCTGCCGCCAGTCTTTGGGCCTCCCCCGTGCCGGGGCCGCGGGGATTCGAGCCGGTCCGGCCGCGGCCGGGATCCGGGGCCGGACGATGGCTTCCCGGGCCGGTCCCGGTCGCCTCCCGGGTGACGTTCACCGAAGCGGCTGACGGCTGTCTTCGAGCCCCCCCCCCCCCTCCGCCTCCGCGGCCGCTTCTGCCCGCACCCCCTCCACTGCCTTCCCCCGCCGCCCGCGAACGAGTCGCCGGATCCGTAGGGTGCCGGGAGCCCGAACGGCGAGCGGCTCCGGCTGCTGCCGGGACCGCGGGGATTCGAGCCGGTCCGGCCGCGGCCGGGACCCCGTGCCGGAAGCCGGCATCCCCGGACAGCCCCGGGACGGCCCCGGTCGCCGGCCGGGTGACGTTCAGCGAAGCGGCTGCCGCCAGTCTTTGGGCCTCCCCCGTGCCGGGGCCGCGGGGATTCGAGCCGGTCCGGCCGCGGCCGGGATCCCGGGCCGGACGATGGCTTCCCGGGCCGGTCCCGGTCGCCTCCCGGGTGACGTTCACCGAAGCGGCTGCCGGCTGTCTTCGAGCCCCCCCCCCCCCCTCCGCCTCCGCTGCCGCTTCTCCCCGCACCCCCTCCACTGCCTCCCCCCGCCGCCGGCGAACGAGTCGCCGGATCTGTAGGGTGCCGGGAGCCCGAACGGCGAGCGGCTCCGGCTGCTGCCGGGACCGCGGGGATTCGAGCCGCTCCGGCCGCGGCCGGGACCCCGTGCCGGATGCCGGCATCCCGGGACGGCCCCGGGACGGCCCCGGTCGCCGGCCGGGTGACGTTCAGCGAAGCGGCTGCCGCCAGTCTTTGGGCCTCCCCCGTGCCGGGGCCGCGGGGCTTCGAGTCGGTCCGGCCGCGGCTGGGACCCCGTGCCTGTCGCAGGCTTCCCGGGACGGCCCCGGAACGGCCGCGGTCGCCGGCCGGGTGACGTTCACCGAGGCGACTGCCGGCTGTCTTCGAGCCCCCCCCCCCCCCTGCCGGAGCCGCGGGGATACGAGCCGGTCCGGCCGCGGCCGGGACCCCGTGCCGGAAGCCGGCATCCCGGGACGGCCCCGGGACGGCCCCGATCGCCTCCTGGGTGACGTTCACCGAAGCGGCTGCCGGCTGTCTTCGAGCCCCCCCCCCCTCCGCCTCCGCTGCCGCTTCTCCCCGCACCCCCTCCACTGCCTCCCCCCGCCGCCCGCGAACGAGTCGCCGGATCTGTAGGGGGCCGGGAGCCCGAGGCGGCGAGCGGCTCCGGCTGCTGCCGGGACCGCGAGGCTTCGAGCCGGTCCGGCCGCGGCCGGGATCTCGTGCCGAACGTCGTCTTCCCGGGACGGTCCCGGGAGGGCCCCAGTCTCCTCCCGGGTGACGTTCACCGAAGCGGCTGCCGGCTGTCTTCGAGCCCCCACCCCTGCCGTGGCCGCGGGGATTCGCCCCGGTCCGGCAGCTGACGGTTCCCTGTGTCGGACGCCGGCTTCCCGGGACTGCCCCGGGACAGCCCCGGTCGCCTCCCGGGTGACGTTCACCGAAGCTGCTGCCGCCTGTCTTTGTCCCCCCCCCCCCGTGCTCTCCCTCAGGCGGGAGGTAGACGTGCTCTCCCTCGGCGAGTAGACGTGCTCTCCCTCGGCGAGTAGACGTGCTCTCCCTGGGCGAGTAGACGTGCTCTCCCTGGGCGAGTAGACGTGCTCTCCCTGGGCGAGTAGACGTGCTCTCCCTGGGCGAGTAGACGTGCTCTCCCTGGGCGAGTAGACGTGCTCTCCCTGGGCGAGTAGACGTGCTCTCCCTGGGCGAGTAGACGTGCTCTCCCTCGGCGAGTAGACGTGCTCTCCCTGGGCGAGTAGACGTGCTCTCCCTCGGCGAGTAGACGTGCTCTCCCTGGGCGAGTAGACGTGCTCTCCCTGGGCGAGTAGACGTGCTCTCCCTGGGCGAGTAGACGTGCTCTCCCTGGGCGAGTAGACGTGCTCTCCCTCGGCGAGTAGACGTGCTCTCCCTCGGCGAGTAGACGTGCTCTCCCTCGGCGAGTAGACGTGCTCTCCGCGGAGATCGCGCTTGTCGCCAAGGGGTCGCTGTTGCGCTCTGCCTCCGCCTACGTCATCGTACAAGCCGGCGTGATTTCTGCGACCTGCCGCTGGGCGGAGGTCGGCTGGTTGTGCGCTCGCGGAGCTGACGGCCCTCCAGTTCCGTATATGAGGGAACAAGCGACGCCGAGCACTCCCAGGGCAGCGCTGCCGAGCGGCTGCTCCAAGCCACCCGCCAGGCGGCTGGGCAGGGATCCGTCTGGCTTCTCGGTGGCTTTCGCCCGGGTCAGAGAGGGGACCCGCGGGGCCGAACAAAGGCGCGGCGGTTTGGAGCGGCCGCTGGCGCACCCTCAGCGGTGTTGGATGGGTTTCGCTCGTCCGTGAGCCGGAGCCCAGCCCGGGCTCGGCAACGACAGAGGGGAAAAGAAAAAAAGTTGACGAGTGGCGGGTGCCGGCCACTGCCGAAGTGTGGAACCCCCGAAGCGAAGTTTGCCCGGTGGGGCACGGGGGCAGAGAAAGCCGGGGAGACGTGGTGCCGGCGTCGGTCCCACCAAGAATGGAAAGCAAGCCCGTCCAGGCACGGCGAGAGAGAGCCCGGTAAGGGGCAGAGAGAGTTCCCAGCACTGGACCCTCTTCACGGGGGTTCCCCCCCATGGCCAAAGCCGCAGCCCGCGGGGGCACGGCATCTAAGGGAAAAGCCAGCGGCGGTGACTGGCCACTCGTATGCTATGGAGCCCGGCATGGGGGGAGGAGGGCAAGCCGGTGCCCCAGCACGGCTTCCTCCTGGCTCCAGAGGGGCGCCCCGTGATGGAGATGTAACTCGGTGCAGCTTGAGGGAAAATGCAAGCCCACATTTCGGGGAGGCAGAGGTGCCCTGTGAGCCGGTGCGGCCCGGTGCAGCTTGCCCCCCCCCCCCATCTCTGGAGGGCGCCCCGTTTGCTCCTCCGGCGTGTTGCCTGCACGCCGAGCCCCGTGCCTGCTGGCTGCTCCCGAGGGCGGTGGCGGGTGCGCGTGGCTGTGTCTGTCCCAGAAGAGCGAGGCCGTGGGGCCTCCACTGGCTTCCTTTCCTTCTGTCCTTGTTGATCGATGAGGCCTTTCGGGTCGCGTCGGAAAGGGCCCCCGGCCGGCAGGGCAAGGGCGGTCTTCCTTTCCACCTCGCTTCCCGTCGCGTGTGAGGTGTCGTCCTCGTTCCCCCAGCCCCGAGCGGCTCGAGCTGGGGGGAGCCGTGGCGTTAGCGGCCCGGCGCGTGCCTTGCCGCATCCTCCCCTTTCCACCTCCCCCCCGGCGCTGGGGCAGGGTTCGGGGACCGGTCTACCGCAACCGGCTTTGTGACTGCTGCGTGGCCCCGTGAGTTTTCAGGTGTCCTAAAACGCGTGAGGCGCCGGTGTCGTCCTCGGTTCCGGGTACCCGCGGGTGCCGGCCGCGAGCAGCTGCGTGTGGCGGGGGTTGGCCGAGCCGAGAGCGAGGCGGCGGCGTCGCGAAAGTTAAAAGGGGCTAAAAGCGGCGCCGCGCGTGAGGCCTCACCTGCCCGGGTGGGGTCCCCGAGGGTTCCTCCCTAAATGAAACCTCTAGCCTGAGAAGGGCGGCTTTGTGGCCCGTACCCCCGCCCGCTGCCGAGCGAGCCGCCCCGGCTCTAAGGTCCTGGCGTGGCCGGGGGCGCGCCCCGCTTCCGCGGGTCGCTGTCTCCTCTAGCACGTCCCGGTGCTCCCGTGGCAAGGC
This sequence comes from Melanerpes formicivorus, assembly GCF_026170545.1. Taxonomy (NCBI): domain Eukaryota; kingdom Metazoa; phylum Chordata; class Aves; order Piciformes; family Picidae; genus Melanerpes; species Melanerpes formicivorus. Next base: position 77,306 of record NW_027142827.1, read on the forward strand.
GGGGAGAGAGACGAGGGCCTTCTCCCCGCCGGGCGTGTCGGTATCGCTCGCTTCCGCTGCTGCTGCCTGAATCGTGCCCGGGATCTGGCAGCCAGGGGCCGGCCTCGGGGGCGGGGGAGCCCCAGCCGGCCTCTGTGGCCGCGTGGAGTCGGGAAGCGTGTGCTTGCGTGCGCACGCGAGGGAACTAGCCGCGTC
>NW_027142827.1:92500-100000 GCF_026170545.1 Melanerpes formicivorus
TCCCGTTAGCGGTTTGCGCGGAGCCCCCCCTTCCCCCCTTCGCGGGCTGCCGCTTCCCTCCCGGGCTGCCCGGCTGCTCTCTAACCCCTGCGACCGAGGCGGCGCTGTTAGGGCGGCCGTGCCGGTGCCCCTTGCCGCAGCTAGCCTCTCGCCGCTGCCCCTCCCGTCCGTCGTCCCCCGTCCCCAAAAACTTGCTGCTCTCCACGCTGGAGCCTGCACGGGGGAGGTTGCGCTCCGCTCCTCCGGCCCTAAAGCCGCCCTCGCCCGCCCCCCGGCTTGCCGCTTGGCTCGGCTGCCCGCCCGCCCGCTAATCCCCCCAACGCCCCCACCCCCAAAAACACCCCAGCCCTACCGCATGCCGCTCCCCCTCTCCCCGCTCTCGCTGACCGCTGCCACCCCCCCCCACCCCTCCCCCCCGAAACAAACCCCCCAGCCCTACCGCATGCCGCTCCCCCTCTCTCCCTAGCCTGCCCCCCCCGCCGTCGCTTGCTGCCGCCGCCGCCGCCGCCGCCGCCGGGACCCGCCTCGGTCTGGTGGCGCGCGCTCGGAGATCCCCGGCTACCCGTCCGTCCGTCCCTCCCTCCCGCCCCGCCCCGGGGGAGGGCCCGGGGCAGCGCGGGCAGGCGGGGAGCAAAAAAAGGCGCGGGCGCCAAAAAACGTCGGGGTCCCGGGGTGGCGGAGGGGGGCGGCGGCGGGGGCGGCGGCGGGTACACGGCGCCGGGTCCAGGGCGCCGGGTCCAGCCCGTCCCGGGGCGGGGACAGGTGGTGTCGTCCGTCCCCACCCCCGTAACCTGCTCTGAAGCATCCGCTTCCCGCCGCGGTTCGCCCTCCACCCCCCCGCCGCACACGCAGCTGCCGCTTCCCGCCGCCTCTGCCCCCCGCCCCGGGATCAACCACCCGCCGGGTCCAGCCGGTCCCGGTCCCGGGAACCTGCTCCCGGGGCCAGCCGGAGCCACGCCCCCTCCTCTGACGCTTCCAGCTGCCGCCTCCCCTCCCACCCCCCAAACTCACACTGGCCCTCGCCGGCCCGCCCACCCGCCTACCTGCTTGCCCGCCGCCGCTGGGTGGCGTGCCGGACACTCTCGCACACAGGTACACAGACAGGGACACAGGGACACAGGCACTCAGGCACACAGGGACACAGGGACACAGGGACACAAGGACACAGGGACACAGGCACTCAGGCACTCAGGCACTCAGGGACACAGGGACACAGGGACACAGGCACTCAGGCACTCAGGGACACAGGGACACAGGGACACAGGCACTCAGGCACACAGGGACACAGGTGGCGGGCCGGAGGCCTCTCTCCACTGTGTGGCAGGGGTCCAAGAGCCACCCCAGCCCAACCCAGAGGGTCTTTTGCACCTCTCTAGAGGCCACCCAGAGACCCCAGGCCGCAGCAGAAGCCTCCCCCGCATGCTCTGCAGGCTTCCGACCCACCCCAGGCCGCACCAGAAGCCTCCCCCGCAAGCTCTGCAGGCTTCCGACCCACCCCAGGCCGCAGCAGAAGCCTCCCCCGCACGCTCTGCAGGCTTCCGACCCACCCCAGGCCGCACCAGAAGCCTCCCCCGCACGCTCTGTAGGCTTCTGACCCACCCCAGGCCCCAACAGAAGCCTCCCCCGCACGCTCTGCAGGCTTCTCAGCCACCCCAGGCCGCAGCAGAAGCCTCCCCCCGCACGCTCTGCAGGCTTCTCAGCCACCCCAGGCCGCACCAGAAGCCTCCCCCGCACGCTCTTCAGGCTTCTCAGCCACCCCAGGCCGCACCAGAAGCCTCCCCCGCACGCTCTGCAGGCTTCTCAGCCACCCCAGGCCGCACCAGAAGCCTCCCCCGCACGCTCTGCAGGCTTCCCACCCACCCCAGGCCGCAGCAGAAGCCTCTCCCGCACGCTCTGCAGGCTTCTCAGCCACCCCAGGCCGCACCAGAAGCCTCTCCCGCACGCTCTGCAGGCTTCTCAGCCACCCCAGGCCGCACCAGAAGCCTCTCCCGCACGCTCTGCAGGCTTCTCAGCCACCCCAGGCCGCAGCAGAAGCCTCCCCCGCACGCTCTGCAGGCTTCTCAGCCACCCCAGGCCCCAACAGAAGCCTCTCCCGCACGCTCTGCAGGCTTCTCAGCCACCCCAGGCCCCAACAGAAGCCTCTCCCGCACGCTCTGCAGGCTTCTCAGCCACCCCAGGCCGCAGCAGAAGCCTCCCCCGCACGCTCTGCAGGCTTCTCAGCCACCCCAGGCCCCAACAGAAGCCTCTCCCGCACGCTCTGCAGGCTTCCGACCCACCCCAGGCCGCACCAGAAGCCTCCCCCGCACGCTCTGCAGGCTTCTCAGCCACCCCAGGCCGCAGCAGAAGCCTCTCCCGCACGCTCTGCAGGCTTCTCAGCCACCCCAGGCCGCACCAGAAGCCTCTCCCGCACGCTCTGCAGGCTTCTCAGCCACCCCAGGCCGCACCAGAAGCCTCTCCCGCACGCTCTGCAGGCTTCCGACCCACCCCAGGCCGCACCAGAAGCCTCCCCCGCACGCTCTGCAGGCTTCTCCGCCACCACAGGCCGCACCAGAGGATCTTTTGCACCTCTCTGGACGCCACCCAGAGACTCCAGGCCGCACCAGAGGCCCCCCCCCCAACCATTTACAGGCTGCAGTGCCAGCCTAGGCCCCGCTGGCAGCCTCCCTTGTCTGCTTTGGAAGGCCTCCCATCCACTCCAGACCTGCCTGGAGGCCTCCCTCGACTGCTCCCGGGGCCCTCGAAGCCACCCTAGGCCTTTCTGGAGGACCTGCTCGACCGCTCGGGCGGCTTCTGACGCACCCTCGGCCATCCGGCGCCCAGCAGCTCCCAGGGCCAGGCACCGGCCTCCCCCTCCGGCCGCCCCTGGGGCCGGGGGTGGCTCGGACTCGGCGCCCCCAACGTGTCGTCCCGTCCCCCCCCCGCCCCGCACCGCCGAACATTCGCTGCAGCCGAGGGCTTGCCGCTCGACGCCTACCCCACCCGCCCAGCCCCCCGCTGCGGCCCGGCGCTGCCCCGGCCGCTGCGCCCCGCCTCTCATCGCTCCCCCCACCCGGCAACCGGCCGCCGGGCACGGCAAGTCCCAGGGCAGGGAACAGGTGCTGCCGGGACCCCGTGCTGGCTGCCGGCTTCCCGGGGCTGCCCCGGGCACGGACAGGTCGCCCCCCCGCCCCGGCGAATGTTCACCGAACCGGCTGCCGGCTGCCTTCGAGCACCCCCCGCCCCCCGCCACTATCGTCCCCCCCGCCCCCCCTCCGCCTCCGCTGCCGCTTCTCCCCGCACCGCCTCCACTGCCTCCCCCCGCCGCCGGCGAACGAGTCGCCGGATCCGTAGGGTGCCGGGAGCCCGAACGGCGAGCGGCTCCGGCTGCTGCCGGGACCGCGGGGATTCGAGCCGGTCCGGCCGCGGCCGGGACCCCGTGCCGGAAGCCGGCATCCCGGGACGGCCCCGGGACGGCCCCGGTCGCCGGCCGGGTGACGTTCAGCGAAGCGGCTGCCGCCAGTCTTTGGGCCTCCCCCGTGCCGGGGCCGCGGGGCTTCGAGCCGGTCCGGCCGCGGCCGGGATCCGGGGCCGGACGATGGCTTCCCGGGCCGGTCCCGGTCGCCTCCCGGGTGACGTTCACCGAAGCGGCTGACGGCTGTCTTCGAGCCCCCCCCCCCCCTCCGCCTCCGCGGCCGCTTCTGCCCGCACCCCCTCCACTGCCTCCCCCCGCCGCCCGCGAACGAGTCGCCGGATCTGTAGGGTGCCGGGAGCCCGAACGGCGAGCGGCTCCGGCTGCTGCCGGGACCGCGGGGATTCGAGCCGGTCCGGCCGCGGCCGGGACCCCGTGCCGGAAGCCGGCATCCCGGGACGGCCCCGGGACGGCCCCGGTCGCCGGCCGGGTGACGTTCAGCGAAGCGGCTGCCGCCAGTCTTTGGGCCTCCCCCGTGCCGGGGCCGCGGGGATTCGAGCCGGTCCGGCCGCGGCCGGGATCCCGGGCCGGACGATGGCTTCCCGGGCCGGTCGCCGGTCGCCTCCCGGGTGACGTTCACCGAAGCGGTTGACGGCTGTCTCCGAGCCCCCCCCCCCCCCCTCCGCCTCCGCTGCCGCTTCTGCCCGCAACTCCTTCACTGCCTCCCCCCGCCTCCCGCGAACGAGTCGCCGGATCCGTAGGGTGCCGGGAGCCCGAACGGCGAGCGGCTCCGGCTGCTGCCGGGACCGCGGGGATTCGAGCCGCTCCGGCCGCGGCCGGGACCCCGTGGCGGAAGCCGGCATCCCGGGACGGCCCCGGGACGGCCCCGATCGCCTCCTGGGTGACGTTCACCGAAGCGGCTGCCGGCTGTCTTCGAGCCCCCCCCCCCCTCCGCCTCCGCTGCCGCTTCTCCCCGCACCCCCTCCACTGCCTCCCCCCGCCGCCGGCGAACGAGTCGGCGGATCCATACCGTCCCGAGAGCCCGAGGCGGCGGCACCCAGTGCGGGTCCGGCCGAGGCCGGGACCCCGTGCCTGTCGCAGGCTTCCCGGGACGGCCCCGGAACGGCCGCGGTCGCCGGCCGGGTGACGTTCTCCGAAGCGGCTGCCGGCTGTCTTCGAGCCCCCCCGCCGCTCCGCCTCCGCTGCCGCTTCTGCCCGCACCTCCTTCACTGCCTCCCCCCCGCCGCCGGCGAACGAGTCGCCGGATCCGTAGGGTGCCGGGAGCCCGAACGGCGAGCGGCTCCGGCTGCTGCCGGGACCGCGGGGATTCGAGCCGCTCCGGCCGCGGCCGGGACCCCGTGCCGGATGCCGGCATCCCGGGACGGCCCCGGGACGGCCCCGGTCGCCGGCCGGGTGACGTTCAGCGAAGCGGCTGCCGCCAGTCTTTGGGCCTCCCCCGTGCCGGGGCCGCGGGGCTTCGAGCCGGTCCGGCCGCGGCCGGGATCCGGGGCCGGACGATGGCTTCCCGGGCCGGTCCCGGTCGCCTCCCGGGTGACGTTCACCGAAGCGGCTGACGGCTGTCTTCGAGCCCCCCCCCCCTCCGCCTCCGCTGCCGCTTCTGCCCGCACCCCCTCCACTGCCTCCCCCCGCCGCCGGCGAACGAGTCGGCGGATCCGTAGGGTGCCGGGAGCCCGAACGGCGAGCGGCTCCGGCTGCTGCCGGGACCGCGGGGCTTCGAGCCGCTCCGGCCGCGGCCGGGACCCCGTGCCGGAAGCCGGCATCCCGGGACGGCCCCGGGACGGCCCCGGTCGCCGGCCGGGTGACGTTCAGCGAAGCGGCTGCCGCCAGTCTTTGGGCCTCCCCCGTGCCGGGGCCGCGGGGCTTCGAGCCGGTCCGGCCGCGGCCGGGATCCCGGGCCGGACGATGGCTTCCCGGGCCGGTCGCCGGTCGCCTCCCGGGTGACGTTCACCGAAGCGGTTGACGGCTGTCTCCGAGCCCCCCCCCCCCCCCCTCCGCCTCCGCTGCCGCTTCTGCCCGCACCTCCTTCACTGCCTCCCCCCGCCTCCCGCGAACGAGTCGCCGGATCCGTAGGGTGCCGGGAGCCCGAACGGCGAGCGGCTCCGGCTGCTGCCGGGACCGCGGGGATTCGAGCCGCTCCGGCCGCGGCCGGGACCCCGTGGCGGAAGCCGGCATCCCGGGACGGCCCCGGGACGGCCCCGATCGCCTCCTGGGTGACGTTCACCGAAGCGGCTGCCGGCTGTCTTCGAGCCCCCCCCCCCCTCCGCCTCCGCTGCCGCTTCTCCCCGCACCCCCCTCCACTGCCTCCCCCCGCCGCCGGCGAACGAGTCGGCGGATCCATACCGTCCCGAGAGCCCGAGGCGGCGGCACCCAGTGCGGGTCCGGCCGAGGCCGGGACCCCGTGCCTGTCGCAGGCTTCCCGGGACGGCCCCGGAACGGCCGCGGTCGCCGGCCGGGTGACGTTCTCCGAAGCGGCTGCCGGCTGTCTTCGAGCCCCCCCCCCCCCCTCCGCCTCCGCTGCCGCTTCTGCCCGCACCTCCTTCACTGCCTCCCCCCGCCGCCGGCGAACGAGTCGCCGGATCCGTAGGGTGCCGGGAGCCCGAACGGCGAGCGGCTCCGGCTGCTGCCGGGACCGCGGGGATTCGAGCCGCTCCGGCCGCGGCCGGGACCCCCGTGCCGGATGCCGGCATCCCGGGACGGCCCCGGGACGGCCCCGGTCGCCGGCCGGGTGACGTTCAGCGAAGCGGCTGCCGCCAGTCTTTGGGCCTCCCCCGTGCCGGGGCCGCGGGGCTTCGAGTCGGTCCGGCCGCGGCTGGGACCCCGTGCCTGTCGCAGGCTTCCCGGGACGGCCCCGGAACGGCCGCGGTCGCCGGCCGGGTGACGTTCACCGAGGCGACTGCCGGCTGTCTTCGAGCCCCCCCCCCCCCTGCCGGAGCCGCGGGGATACGAGCCGGTCCGGCCGCGGCCGGGACCCCGTGCCGGAAGCCGGCATCCCGGGACGGCCCCGGGACGGCCCCGATCGCCTCCTGGGTGACGTTCACCGAAGCGGCTGCCGGCTGTCTTCGAGCCCCCCCCCCTCCGCCTCCGCTGCCGCTTCTCCCCGCACCCCCTCCACTGCCTCCCCCCGCCGCCCGCGAACGAGTCGCCGGATCTGTAGGGGGCCGGGAGCCCGAGGCGGCGAGCGGCTCCGGCTGCTGCCGGGACCGCGAGGCTTCGAGCCGGTCCGGCCGCGGCCGGGATCTCGTGCCGAACGTCGTCTTCCCGGGACGGTCCCGGGAGGGCCCCAGTCTCCTCCCGGGTGACGTTCACCGAAGCGGCTGCCGGCTGTCTTCGAGCCCCCACCCCTGCCGTGGCCGCGGGGATTCGCCCCGGTCCGGCAGCTGACGGTTCCCTGTGTCGGACGCCGGCTTCCCGGGACTGCCCCGGGACAGCCCCGGTCGCCTCCCGGGTGACGTTCACCGAAGCTGCTGCCGCCTGTCTTTGTCCCCCCCCCCCGTGCTCTCCCTCAGGCGGGAGGTAGACGTGCTCTCCCTCGGCGAGTAGACGTGCTCTCCCTCGGCGAGTAGACGTGCTCTCCCTCGGCGAGTAGACGTGCTCTCCCTCGGCGAGTAGACGTGCTCTCCCTCGGCGAGTAGACGTGCTCTCCCTCGGCGAGTAGACGTGCTCTCCCTCGGCGAGTAGACGTGCTCTCCCTCGGCGAGTAGACGTGCTCTCCCTCGGCGAGTAGACGTGCTCTCCCTGGGCGAGTAGACGTGCTCTCCCTGGGCGAGTAGACGTGCTCTCCCTGGGCGAGTAGACGTGCTCTCCCTGGGCGAGTAGACGTGCTCTCCCTGGGCGAGTAGACGTGCTCTCCCTGGGCGAGTAGACGTGCTCTCCCTCGGCGAGTAGACGTGCTCTCCCTCGGCGAGTAGACGTGCTCTCCCTCGGCGAGTAGACGTGCTCTCCCTCGGCGAGTAGACGTGCTCTCCCTGGGCGAGTAGACGTGCTCTCCGCGGAGATCGCGCTTGTCGCCAAGGGGTCGCTGTTGCGCTCTGCCTCCGCCTACGTCATCGTACAAGCCGGCGTGATTTCTGCGACCTGCCGCTGGGCGGAGG
>NW_027142827.1:112500-122500 GCF_026170545.1 Melanerpes formicivorus
GGTAGACGTGCTCTCCTTCCCGAGGAGGTAGACGTGCTCTCCCTGGCGAGGGGGGGACTTAGTGCACTGAGCCGTGCGGCGGCAGGTAGACGTGCTCTCCTTCCCGAGGAGGTAGACGTGCTCTCCCTGGCGAGGGGGGGACTTAGTGCACTGAGCCGTGCGGCGGCAGGTAGACGTGCTCTCCTTCCCGAGGAGGTAGACGTGCTCTCCTTCCCAGGAGGTAGACGTGCTCTCCTTCCCGAGGAGGTAGACGTGCTCTCCTTCCCAGGAGGTAGACGTGCTCTCCTTCCCGAGGAGGTAGACGTGCTCTCCTTCCCAGGTGGTAGACGTGCTCTCCCTCGGTGAGTAGACGTGCTCTCCCTCAGCTGGCAGGTAGACGTGCTCTCCATGGCGAGGGGGGGACTTAGTGCACTGAGCCGTGCGGCAGGAGGTAGACGTGCTCCCCGCGGCCGGGCGGGCACTTAGCGCGCGGAGGCTGGAACCGCGGGGTAGACGTGGTCCCCGGGACGAGGGCCGCCTGGTATCGCCCGCCCGGCCCCCAACCCCCCCCCCCCGCGGCGGCGTAAATGAAGAGAGGCAGTCGGCATGAAACCTTCTTTTATTAAGTGTTGTTTTCATCGAGCGTCTTTCATTAAAGGTTGTGTTCTGAAGCAGTCTTTTCTTCAACAGCGCTGTTCTCCGGGGAGAAGGTCTGCCGGCATCTCTAGAAATCTCCCCCCGCCCCTGACCGCCTCCCCCCCCGCCCCCGTTGCCGGTTTGCGCGGCGCCCCCCCTCCCGACGTTGCCTCTTGCCGCTACCACCCGCCCCCCCCCGCTGCCGGTTTGCGCGGGAGCCCCCCCTTCCCGCCGTTGCCTCTTGCCGCTACCCCCCCGCCCCCCCCCGCTGCCGGTTTGCGCGGAGCCCCCCCTTCCCGCCGTTGCCTCTTGCCGCTACCCCCGGCCCCCCCCCGCTGCCGGTTTGCGCGGAGCCCCCCTTCCCGCCGTTGCCTCTTGCCGCTACCCCCCGCCCCCCCCGCTGCCGGTTTGCGCGGAAGCCCCCCCTTCCCGCCGTTGCCTCTTGCCGCTACCCCCCGCCCCCCCCCCGCTGCCGGTTTGCGCGGAGGCCCCCCTTCCCGCCGTTGCCTCTTGCCGTTACCCCCCGCCCCCCCCCTCGCTGCCAGGTTTGCGCGGAGGCCCCCCTTCCCGCCGTTGCCTCTTGCCGCTACCCCCCGCCCCCCCCCGCTGCCGGTTTGCGCGGAGGCCCCCCTTCCCGCCGTTGCCTCTTGCCGTTACCCCCCGCCCCCCCCCCGCTGCCGGTTTGCGCGGGAGCGCCCCCGCCTGCCGTTGCCTCTCGCCGCGGCCACCACCGCCCCCTCCACACCCCCGGGCCCCCGTTACCGGTTTGCGCGGAGCCCCCCCTCCCGACGTTGCCTCTTGCCGCTGCTGCCACCCCCCAGCTCCCCACACCCCCCGGCTCCCGTTAGCGGTTTGCGCGGAGCCCCCCCTTCCCGCCGTTGCCTCTTGCCGCTACCCCCCCGCCCCCCCCCCCGCTGCCGGTTTGCGCGGAGCCCCCCCGCCTGCCGTTGCCTCTTGCCGCGGCCGCCACCGCCCCCCCCCACACCCCCCGGCCCCCGTTACCCGGTTTGCGCGGAGCCCCCCCTCCCGACGTTGCCTCTTGCCGCTGCTGCCACCCCCCAGCTCCCCACACCCCCCGGCTCCCGTTAGCGGTTTGCGCGGAGCCCCCCCTTCCCCCCTTCGCGGGCTGCCGCTTCCCTCCCGGGCTGCCCGGCTGCTCTCTAACCCTGCGACCGAGGCGGCGCTGTTAGGGCGGCCGTGCCGGTGCCCCTTGCCGCAGCTAGCCTCTCGCCGCTGCCCCTCCCGTCCGTCGTCCCCCGTCCCCAAAAACTTGCTGCTCTCCACGCTGGAGCCTGCACGGGGGAGGTTGCGCTCCGCTCCTCCGGCCCTAAAGCCGCCCTCGCCCGCCCCCCCGGCTTGCCGCTTGGCTCGGCTGCCCGCCCGCCCCGCTAATCCCCCCAACGCCCCCACCCCAAAAACACCCCAGCCCTACCGCATGCCGCTCCCCCTCTCCCCGCTCTCGCTGACCGCTGCCACCCCCCCCCCACCCCTCCCCCCCCGAAACAAACCCCCCAGCCCTACCGCATGCCGCTCCCCCTCTCTCCCTAGCCTGCCCCCCCCGCCGTCGCTTGCTGCCCGCCGCCGCCGCCGCCGCCAGCCGGGACCCGCCTCGGTCTGGTGGCGCGCGCTCGGAGATCCCCGGCTACCCGTCCGTCCGTCCCTCCCTCCCGCCCCGCCCCGGGGGAGGGCCCGGGGCAGCGCGGGCAGGCGGGGAGCAAAAAAAGGCGCGGGCGCCAAAAAACGTCGGGGTCCCGGGGTGGCGGAGGGGGGCGGCGGCGGGGGCGGCGGCGGGTACACGGCGCCGGGTCCAGGGCGCCGGGTCCAGCCCGTCCCGGGGCGGGGACAGGTGGTGTCGTCCGTCCCCGCCCCCGTAACCTGCTCTGAAGCATCCGCTTCCCGCCGCGGTTCGCCCTCCACCCCCCCGCCGCACACGCAGCTGCCGCTTCCCGCCGCCTCTGCCCCCCGCCCCGGGATCAACCACCCGCCGGGTCCAGCCGGTCCCGGTCCCGGGAACCTGCTCCCGGGGCCAGCCGGAGCCACGCCCCCTCCTCTGACGCTTCCAGCTGCCGCCTCCCCTCCCACCCCCCAAACTCACACTGGCCCTCGCCGGCCCCGCCCACCCGCCTACCTGCTTGCCCGCCGCCGCTGGGTGGCGTGCCGGACACTCTCGCACACAGGTACACAGACAGGGACACAGGGACACAGGCACTCAGGCACACAGGGACACAGGGACACAGGGACACAAGGGACACAGGGACACAGGCACTCAGGCACTCAGGCACTCAGGGACACAGGGACACAGGGACACAGGCACTCAGGCACTCAGGGACACAGGGGACACAGGGACACAGGCACTCAGGCACACAGGGACACAGGTGGCGGGCCGGAGGCCTCTCTCCACTGTGTGGCAGGGGTCCAAGAGCCACCCCAGCCCAATCCAGAGGGTCTTTTGCACCTCTCTAGAGGCCACCCAGAGACCCCAGGCCGCAGCAGAAGCCTCCCCCGCATGCTCTGCAGGCTTCCGACCCACCCCAGGGCCGCACCAGAAGCCTCCCCCGCAAGCTCTGCAGGCTTCCGACCCACCCCAGGCCGCAGCAGAAGCCTCCCCCGCACGCTCTGCAGGCTTCCGACCCACCCCAGGCCGCAGCAGAAGCCTCTCCCGCACGCTCTGCAGGCTTCTCAGCCACCCCAGGCCGCAGCAGAAGCCTCCCTCGCACGCTCTGCAGGCTTCTCAGCCACCCCAGGCCGCACCAGAAGCCTCCCCCGCACGCTCTGCAGGCTTCCCACCCACCCCAGGCCGCAGCAGAAGCCTCTCCCCGCACGCCCTGCAGGCTTCTCAGCCCCCCCAGGCCGCAGCAGAAGCCTCTCCCGCACGCTCTGCAGGCTTCTCAGCCACCCCAGGCCGCACCAGAAGCCTCTCCCGCACGCTCTGCAGGCTTCTCAGCCACCCCAGGCCGCAGCAGAAGCCTCTCCCCGCACGCTCTGCAGGCTTCTCAGACCACCCCCAGGCCGCACCAGAAGCCTCTCCCGCACGCTCTGCAGGCTTCTCAGCCACCCCAGGCCCCAACAGAAGCCTCTCCCGCACGCTCTGCAGGCTTCCGACCCACCCCAGGCCCCAACAGAAGCCTCTCCCGCACGCTCTGCAGGCTTCCGTCCCACCCCAGGCCGCACCAGAAGCCTCCCCCGCACGCTCTGCAGGCTTCTCAGCCACCCCAGGCCGCACCAGAAGCCTCCCCCGCACGCTCTGCAGGCTTCTCAGCCACCCCTGGCCGCAGCAGAAGCCTCCCCCGCACGCTCTGCAGGCTTCTCAGCCACCCCAGGCCGCAGCAGAAGCCTCCCCCGCACGCTCTGCAGGCTTCTCAGCCACCCCAGGCCCCAACAGAAGCCTCTCCCGCACGCTCTGCAGGCTTCTCAGCCACCCCAGGCCCCAACAGAAGCCTCTCCCGCACGCTCTGCAGGCTTCCGACCCACCCCAGGCCGCACCAGAAGCCTCCCCCGCACGCTCTGTAGGCTTCTGACCCACCCCAGGCCCCAACAGAAGCCTCCCCCGCACGCTCTGCAGGCTTCTCAGCCACCCCAGGCCGCAGCAGAAGCCTCCCCCGCACGCTCTGCAGGCTTCTCAGCCACCCCAGGCCGCACCAGAAGCCTCCCCCGCACGCTCTTCAGGCTTCTCAGCCACCCCAGGCCGCACCAGAAGCCTCCCCCGCACGCTCTGCAGGCTTCTCAGCCACCCCAGGCCGCACCAGAAGCCTCCCCCGCACGCTCTGCAGGCTTCCCACCCACCCCAGGCCGCAGCAGAAGCCTCTCCCCGCACGCCCTGCAGGCTTCTCAGCCACCCCAGGCCGCAGCAGAAGCCTCTCCCGCACGCTCTGCAGGCTTCTCAGCCACCCCAGGCCGCAGCAGAAGCCTCTCCCGCACGCTCTGCAGGCTTCTCAGCCACCCCAGGCCGCAGCAGAAGCCTCTCCCGCACGCTCTGCAGGCTTCTCAGCCACCCCAGGCCGCACCAGAAGCCTCTCCCGCACGCTCTGCAGGCTTCTCAGCCACCCCAGGCCGCACCAGAAGCCTCTCCCGCACGCTCTGCAGGCTTCTCAGCCACCCCAGGCCGCACCAGAAGCCTCTCCCGCACGCTCTGCAGGCTTCTCAGCCACCCCAGGCCGCAGCAGAAGCCTCCCCCGCACGCTCTGCAGGCTTCTCAGCCACCCCAGGCCCCAACAGAAGCCTCTCCCGCACGCTCTGCAGGCTTCTCAGCCACCCCAGGCCCCAACAGAAGCCTCTCCCGCACGCTCTGCAGGCTTCTCAGCCACCCCAGGCCGCAGCAGAAGCCTCCCCCCGCACGCTCTGCAGGCTTCTCAGCCACCCCAGGCCCCAACAGAAGCCTCTCCCGCACGCTCTGCAGGCTTCCGACCCACCCCAGGCCGCACCAGAAGCCTCCCCCGCACGCTCTGCAGGCTTCTCAGCCACCCCAGGCCGCAGCAGAAGCCTCTCCCGCACGCTCTGCAGGCTTCTCAGCCACCCCAGGCCGCACCAGAAGCCTCTCCCGCACGCTCTGCAGGCTTCTCAGCCACCCCAGGCCGCACCAGAAGCCTCTCCCGCACGCTCTGCAGGCTTCCGACCCACCCCAGGCCGCACCAGAAGCCTCCCCCGCACGCTCTGCAGGCTTCTCCGCCACCACAGGCCGCACCAGAGGATCTTTTGCACCTCTCTGGACGCCACCCAGAGACTCCAGGCCGCACCAGAGGCCCCCCCCCCAACCATTTACAGGCTGCAGTGCCAGCCTAGGCCCCGCTGGCAGCCTCCCTTGTCTGCTTTGGAAGGCCTCCCATCCACTCCAGACCTGCCTGGAGGCCTCCCTCGACTGCTCCCGGGGCCCTCGAAGCCACCCTAGGCCTTTCTGGAGGACCTGCTCGACCGCTCGGGCGGCTTCTGACGCACCCTCGGCCATCCGGCGCCCAGCAGCTCCCAGGGCCAGGCACCGGCCTCCCCCTCCGGCCGCCCCTGGGGCCGGGGGGTGGCTCGGACTCGGCGCCCCCAACGTGTCGTCCCGTCCCCCCCCCGCCCCGCACCGCCGAACATTCGCTGCAGCCGAGGGCTTGCCGCTCGACGCCTACCCCACCCGCCCAGCCCCCCGCTGCGGCCCGGCGCTGCCCCGGCCGCTGCGCCCCGCCTCTCATCGCTCCCCCCACCCGGCAACCGGCCGCCGGGCACGGCAAGTCCCAGGGCAGGGAACAGGTGCTGCCGGGACCCCCGTGCTGGCTGCCGGCTTCCCGGGGCTGCCCCGGGCACGGACAGGTCGCCCCCCCCGCCCCGGCGAATGTTCACCGAACCGGCTGCCGGCTGCCTTCGAGCACCCCCCGCCCCCCCGCCACTATCGTCCCCCCCGCCCCCCCTCCGCCTCCGCTGCCGCTTCTCCCCGCACCGCCTCCACTGCCTCCCCCCGCCGCCGGCGAACGAGTCGCCGGATCCGTAGGGTGCCGGGAGCCCGAACGGCGAGCGGCTCCGGCTGCTGCCGGGACCGCGGGGATTCGAGCCGGTCCGGCCGCGGCCGGGACCCCCGTGCCGGAAGCCGGCATCCCGGGACAGCCCCGGGACGGCCCCGGTCGCCGGCCGGGTGACGTTCAGCGAAGCGGCTGCCGCCAGTCTTTGGGCCTCCCCCGTGCCGGGGCCGCGGGGCTTCGAGCCGGTCCGGCCGCGGCCGGGATCCGGGGCCGGACGATGGCTTCCCGGGCCGGTCCCGGTCGCCTCCCGGGTGACGTTCACCGAAGCGGCTGCCGGCTGTCTTCGAGCCCCCCCCCCCCTCCGCCTCCGCTGCCGCTTCTCCCCGCACCCCCTCCACTGCCTCCCCCCGCCGCCGGCGAACGAGTCGGCGGATCCATACCGTCCCGAGAGCCCGAGGCGGCGGCACCCAGTGCGGGTCCGGCCGAGGCCGGGACCCCGTGCCTGTCGCAGGCTTCCCGGGACGGCCCCGGAACGGCCGCGGTCGCCGGCCGGGTGACGTTCTCCGAAGCGGCTGCCGGCTGTCTTCGAGCCCCCCCGCCGCTCCGCCTCCGCTGCCGCTTCTGCCCGCACCTCCTTCACTGCCTCCCCCCGCCGCCGGCGAACGAGTCGCCGGATCCGTAGGGTGCCGGGAGCCCGAACGGCGAGCGGCTCCGGCTGCTGCCGGGACCGCGGGGATTCGAGCCGCTCCGGCCGCGGCCGGGACCCCGTGCCGGATGCCGGCATCCCGGGACGGCCCCGGGACGGCCCCGGTCGCCGGCCGGGTGACGTTCAGCGAAGCGGCTGCCGCCAGTCTTTGGGCCTCCCCCGTGCCGGGGCCGCGGGGCTTCGAGCCGGTCCGGCCGCGGCCGGGATCCGGGGCCGGACGATGGCTTCCCGGGCCGGTCCCGGTCGCCTCCCGGGTGACGTTCACCGAAGCGGCTGACGGCTGTCTTCGAGCCCCCCCCCCCCTCCGCCTCCGCTGCCGATTCTGCCCGCACCCCCTCCACTGCCTCCCCCCGCCGCCGGCGAACGAGTCGGCGGATCCGTAGGGTGCCGGGAGCCCGAACGGCGAGCGGCTCCGGCTGCTGCCGGGACCGCGGGGCTTCGAGCCGCTCCGGCCGCGGCCGGGACCCCGTGCCGGAAGCCGGCATCCCGGGACGGCCCCGGGACGGCCCCGGTCGCCGGCCGGGTGACGTTCAGCGAAGCGGCTGCCGCCAGTCTTTGGGCCTCCCCCGTGCCGGGGCCGCGGGGCTTCGAGCCGGTCCGGCCGCGGCCGGGATCCCGGGCCGGACGATGGCTTCCCGGGCCGGTCGCCGGTCGCCTCCCGGGTGACGTTCACCGAAGCGGTTGACGGCTGTCTCCGAGCCCCCCCCCCCCCCCCTCCGCCTCCGCTGCCGCTTCTGCCCGCACCTCCTTCACTGCCTCCCCCCGCCTCCCGCGAACGAGTCGCCGGATCCGTAGGGTGCCGGGAGCCCGAACGGCGAGCGGCTCCGGCTGCTGCCGGGACCGCGGGGATTCGAGCCGCTCCGGCCGCGGCCGGGACCCCGTGGCGGAAGCCGGCATCCCGGGACGGCCCCGGGACGGCCCCGATCGCCTCCTGGGTGACGTTCACCGAAGCGGCTGCCGGCTGTCTTCGAGCCCCCCCCCCCCTCCGCCTCCGCTGCCGCTTCTCCCCGCACCCCCTCCACTGCCTCCCCCCGCCGCCGGCGAACGAGTCGGCGGATCCATACCGTCCCGAGAGCCCGAGGCGGCGGCACCCAGTGCGGGTCCGGCCGAGGCCGGGACCCCGTGCCTGTCGCAGGCTTCCCGGGACGGCCCCGGAACGGCCGCGGTCGCCGGCCGGGTGACGTTCTCCGAAGCGGCTGCCGGCTGTCTTCGAGCCCCCCCCCCCCCTCCGCCTCCGCTGCCGCTTCTGCCCGCACCTCCTTCACTGCCTCCCCCCGCCGCCGGCGAACGAGTCGCCGGATCCGTAGGGTGCCGGGAGCCCGAACGGCGAGCGGCTCCGGCTGCTGCCGGGACCGCGGGGATTCGAGCCGCTCCGGCCGCGGCCGGGACCCCGTGCCGGATGCCGGCATCCCGGGACGGCCCCGGGACGGCCCCGGTCGCCGGCCGGGTGACGTTCAGCGAAGCGGCTGCCGCCAGTCTTTGGGCCTCCCCCGTGCCGGGGCCGCGGGGCTTCGAGTCGGTCCGGCCGCGGCTGGGACCCCGTGCCTGTCGCAGGCTTCCCGGGACGGCCCCGGAACGGCCGCGGTCGCCGGCCGGGTGACGTTCACCGAGGCGACTGCCGGCTGTCTTCGAGCCCCCCCCCCCCATGCCGGAGCCGCGGGGATACGAGCCGGTCCGGCCGCGGCCGGGACCCCGTGCCGGAAGCCGGCATCCCGGGACGGCCCCGGGACGGCCCCGATCGCCTCCTGGGTGACGTTCACCGAAGCGGCTGCCGGCTGTCTTCGAGCCCCCCCCCCCTCCGCCTCCGCTGCCGCTTCTCCCCGCACCCCCTCCACTGCCTCCCCCCGCCGCCCGCGGAACGAGTCGCCGGATCTGTAGGGGGCCGGGAGCCCGAGGCGGCGAGCGGCTCCGGCTGCTGCCGGGACCGCGAGGCTTCGAGCCGGTCCGGCCGCGGCCGGGATCTCGTGCCGAACGTCGTCTTCCCGGGACGGTCCCGGGAGGGCCCCAGTCTCCTCCCGGGTGACGTTCACCGAAGCGGCTGCCGGCTGTCTTCGAGCCCCCACCCCTGCCGTGGCCGCGGGGATTCGCCCCCGGTCCGGCAGCTGACGGTTCCCTGTGTCGGACGCCGGCTTCCCGGGACTGCCCCGGGACAGCCCCGGTCGCCTCCCGGGTGACGTTCACCGAAGCTGCTGCCGCCTGTCTTTGTCCCCCCCCCCCCGTGCTCTCCCTCAGGCGGGAGGTAGACGTGCTCTCCCTCGGCGAGTAGACGTGCTCTCCCTGGGCGAGTAGACGTGCTCTCCCTGGGCGAGTAGACGTGCTCTCCCTGGGCGAGTAGACGTGCTCTCCCTGGGCGAGTAGACGTGCTCTCCCTGGGCGAGTAGACGTGCTCTCCCTCGGCGAGTAGACGTGCTCTCCCTCGGCGAGTAGACGTGCTCTCCCTGGGCGAGTAGACGTGCTCTCCCTGGGCGAGTAGACGTGCTCTCCCTGGGCGAGTAGACGTGCTCTCCCTGGGCGAGTAGACGTGCTCTCCCTGGGCGAGTAGACGTGCTCTCCCTGGGCGAGTAGACGTGCTCTCCCTCGGCGAGTAGACGTGCTCTCCCTCGGCGAGTAGACGTGCTCTCCCTCGGCGAGTAGACGTGCTCTCCCTGGGCGAGTAGACGTGCTCTCCCTCGGCGAGTAGACGTGCTCTCCCTCGGCGCGTAGACGTGCTCTCCCTCGGCGAGTAGACGTGCTCTCCCTCGGCGAGTAGACGTGCTCTCCCTCGGCGCGTAGACGTGCTCTCCCTCGGCGAGTAGACGTGCTCTCCCTGGGCGAGTAGACGTGCTCTCCGCGGAGATCGCGCTTGTCGCCAAGGGGTCGCTGTTGCGCTCTGCCTCCGCCTACGTCATCGTACAAGCCGGCGTGATTTCTGCGACCTGCCGCTGGGCGGAGGTCGGCTGGTTGTGCGCTCGCGGAGCTGACGGCCCTCCAGTTCCGTATATGAGGGAACAAGCGACGCCGAGCACTCCCAGGGCAGCGCTGCCGAGCGGCTGCTCCAAGCCACCCGCCAGGCGGCTGGGCAGGGGTCCGTCTGGCTTCTCGGTGGCTTTCGCCCGGGTCAGAGAGGGGACCCGCGGGGCCGAACAAAGGCGCGGCGGTTTGGAGCGGCCGCTGGCGCACCCTCAGCGGTGTTGGATGGGTTTCGCTCGTCCGTGAGCCGGAGCCCAGCCCGGGCTCGGCAACGAAAGCGGGGAAAAGAAAAAAA
>NW_027142827.1:135000-144651 GCF_026170545.1 Melanerpes formicivorus
TAGACGTGCTCTCCATGGCGAGGGGGGACTTAGTGCACTGAGCCGTGCGGCAGGAGGTAGACGTGCTCCCCGCGGCCGGGCGGGCACTTAGCGCGCGGAGGCTGGAACCGCGGGGTAGACGTGGTCCCCGGGACGAGGGCCGCCTGGTATCGCCCGCCCGGCCCCCAACCCCCCCCCCCCCGCGGCGGCGTAAATGAAGAGAGGCAGTCGGCATGAAACCTTCTTTTATTAAGTGTTGTTTTCATCGAGCGTCTTTCATTAAAGGTTGTGTTCTGAAGCAGTCTTTTCTTCAACAGCGCTGTTCTCCGGGGAGAAGGTCTGCCGGCATCTCTAGAAATCTCCCCCCGCCCCTGACCGCCTCCCCCCCCGCCCCCGTTGCCGGTTTGCGCGGCGCCCCCCCTCCCGACGTTGCCTCTTGCCGCTACCCCCCGCCCCCCCCCCGCTGCCGGTTTGCGCGGAGCCCCCCCTTCCCGCCGTTGCCTCTTGCCGCTACCCCCGCCCCCCCCCCGCTGCCGGTTTGCGCGGAGCCCCCCCTTCCCGCCGTTGCCTCTTGCCGCTACCCCCCGCCCCCCCCCCGCTGCCGGTTTGCGCGGAGCCCCCCCTTCCCGCCGTTGCCTCTTGCCGCTACCCCCGCCCCCCCCCCGCTGCCGGTTTGCGCGGAGCCCCCCCTTCCCGCCGTTGCCTCTTGCCGCTACCCCCCGCCCCCCCCCCGCTGCCGGTTTGCGCGGAGGCCCCCCTTCCCGCCGTTGCCTCTTGCCGTTACCCCCGCCCCCCCCTCGCTGCCGGTTTGCGCGGAGGCCCCCCTTCCCGCCGTTGCCTCTTGCCGCTACCCCCGCCCCCCCCCCGCTGCCGGTTTGCGCGGAGGCCCCCCTTCCCGCCGTTGCCTCTTGCCGTTACCCCCGCCCCCCCCCCCGCTGCCGGTTTGCGCGGAGCGCCCCCCGCCTGCCGTTGCCTCTCGCCGCGGCCACCACCGCCCCCTCCACACCCCCGGGCCCCCGTTACCGGTTTGCGCGGAGCCCCCCCTCCCGACGTTGCCTCTTGCCGCTGCTGCCACCCCCAGCTCCCCACACCCCCCGGCTCCCGTTAGCGGTTTGCGCGGAGCCCCCCCCTTCCCCCCTTCGCGGGCTGCCGCTTCCCTCCCGGGCTGCCCGGCTGCTCTCTAACCCCTGCGACCGAGGCGGCGCTGTTAGGGCGGCCGTGCCGGTGCCCCTTGCCGCAGCTAGCCTCTCGCCGCTGCCCCTCCCGTCCGTCGTCCCCCGTCCCCAAAAACTTGCTGCTCTCCACGCTGGAGCCTGCACGGGGGAGGTTGCGCTCCGCTCCTCCGGCCCTAAAGCCGCCCTCGCCCGCCCCCCCGGCTTGCCGCTTGGCTCGGCTGCCCGCCCGCCCGCTAATCCCCCCAACGCCCCCACCCCAAAAACACCCCAGCCCTACCGCATGCCGCTCCCCCTCTCCCCGCTCTCGCTGACCGCTGCCACCCCCCCCCACCCCTCCCCCCCGAAACAAACCCCCCAGCCCTACCGCATGCCGCTCCCCCTCTCTCCCTAGCCTGCCCCCCCCGCCGTCGCTTGCTGCCGCCGCCGCCGCCGCCGCCGCCGGGACCCGCCTCGGTCTGGTGGCGCGCGCTCGGAGATCCCCGGCTACCCGTCCGTCCGTCCCTCCCTCCCGCCCCGCCCCGGGGGAGGGCCCGGGGCAGCGCGGGCAGGCGGGGAGCAAAAAAAGGCGCGGGCGCCAAAAAACGTCGGGGTCCCGGGGTGGCGGAGGGGGGCGGCGGCGGGGGCGGCGGCGGGTACACGGCGCCGGGTCCAGGGCGCCGGGTCCAGCCCGTCCCGGGGCGGGGACAGGTGGTGTCGTCCGTCCCCGCCCCCGTAACCTGCTCTGAAGCATCCGCTTCCCGCCGCGGTTCGCCCTCCACCCCCCCGCCGCACACGCAGCTGCCGCTTCCCGCCGCCTCTGCCCCCCGCCCCGGGATCAACCACCCGCCGGGTCCAGCCGGTCCCGGTCCCGGGAACCTGCTCCCGGGGCCAGCCGGAGCCACGCCCCCTCCTCTGACGCTTCCAGCTGCCGCCTCCCCTCCCACCCCCCAAACTCACACTGGCCCTCGCCGGCCCGCCCACCCGCCTACCTGCTTGCCCGCCGCCGCTGGGTGGCGTGCCGGACACTCTCGCACACAGGTACACAGACAGGGACACAGGGACACAGGCACTCAGGCACACAGGGACACAGGGACACAGGGACACAAGGACACAGGGACACAGGCACTCAGGCACTCAGGCACTCAGGGACACAGGGACACAGGGACACAGGTACACAGGCACTCAGGCACTCAGGGACACAGGGACACAGGGACACAGGCACTCAGGCACACAGGGACACAGGTGGCGGGCCGGAGGCCTCTCTCCACTGTGTGGCAGGGGTCCAAGAGCCACCCCAGCCCAACCCAGAGGGTCTTTTGCACCTCTCTAGAGGCCACCCAGAGACCCCAGGCCGCAGCAGAAGCCTCCCCCGCATGCTCTGCAGGCTTCCGACCCACCCCAGGCCGCACCAGAAGCCTCCCCCGCAAGCTCTGCAGGCTTCCGACCCACCCCAGGCCGCAGCAGAAGCCTCCCCCGCACGCTCTGCAGGCTTCCGACCCACCCCAGGCCGCAGCAGAAGCCTCTCCCGCACGCTCTGCAGGCTTCTCAGCCACCCCAGGCCGCAGCAGAAGCCTCCCCCGCACGCTCTGCAGGCTTCTCAGCCACCCCAGGCCGCACCAGAAGCCTCCCCCGCACGCTCTGCAGGCTTCCCACCCACCCCAGGCCGCAGCAGAAGCCTCTCCCGCACGCCCTGCAGGCTTCTCAGCCACCCCAGGCCGCAGCAGAAGCCTCTCCCGCACGCTCTGCAGGCTTCTCAGCCACCCCAGGCCGCACCAGAAGCCTCTCCCGCACGCTCTGCAGGCTTCTCAGCCACCCCAGGCCGCAGCAGAAGCCTCTCCCCGCACGCTCTGCAGGCTTCTCAGCCACCCCAGGCCGCACCAGAAGCCTCTCCCGCACGCTCTGCAGGCTTCTCAGCCACCCCAGGCCCCAACAGAAGCCTCTCCCGCACGCTCTGCAGGCTTCCGACCCACCCCAGGCCCCAACAGAAGCCTCTCCCCGCACGCTCTGCAGGCTTCCGTCCCACCCCAGGCCGCACCAGAAGCCTCCCCCGCACGCTCTGCAGGCTTCTCAGCCACCCCAGGCCGCACCAGAAGCCTCCCCCGCACGCTCTGCAGGCTTCTCAGCCACCCCTGGCCGCACCAGAAGCCTCCCCCGCACGCTCTGCAGGCTTCCCACCCACCCCAGGCCGCAGCAGAAGCCTCTCCCGCACGCCCTGCAGGCTTCTCAGCCACCCCAGGCCGCAGCAGAAGCCTCTCCCGCACGCTCTGCAGGCTTCTCAGCCACCCCAGGCCGCACCAGAAGCCTCTCCCGCACGCTCTGCAGGCTTCTCAGCCACCCCAGGCCGCAGCAGAAGCCTCTCCCGCACGCTCTGCAGGCTTCTCAGCCACCCCAGGCCGCACCAGAAGCCTCTCCCGCACGCTCTGCAGGCTTCTCAGCCACCCCAGGCCCCAACAGAAGCCTCTCCCGCACGCTCTGCAGGCTTCCGACCCACCCCAGGCCCCAACAGAAGCCTCTCCCGCACGCTCTGCAGGCTTCCGTCCCACCCCAGGCCGCACCAGAAGCCTCCCCCGCACGCTCTGCAGGCTTCTCAGCCACCCCAGGCCGCACCAGAAGCCTCCCCCGCACGCTCTGCAGGCTTCTCAGCCACCCCTGGCCGCAGCAGAAGCCTCCCCCGCACGCTCTGCAGGCTTCTCAGCCACCCCAGGCCGCAGCAGAAGCCTCCCCCGCACGCTCTGCAGGCTTCTCAGCCACCCCAGGCCCCAACAGAAGCCTCTCCCGCACGCTCTGCAGGCTTCCGACCCACCCCAGGCCGCACCAGAAGCCTCCCCCGCACGCTCTGTAGGCTTCTGACCCACCCCAGGCCCCAACAGAAGCCTCCCCCGCACGCTCTGCAGGCTTCTCAGCCACCCCAGGCCGCAGCAGAAGCCTCCCCCGCACGCTCTGCAGGCTTCTCAGCCACCCCAGGCCGCACCAGAAGCCTCCCCCGCACGCTCTTCAGGCTTCTCAGCCACCCCAGGCCGCACCAGAAGCCTCCCCCGCACGCTCTGCAGGCTTCTCAGCCACCCCAGGCCGCACCAGAAGCCTCCCCCGCACGCTCTGCAGGCTTCCCACCCACCCCAGGCCGCAGCAGAAGCCTCTCCCGCACGCCCTGCAGGCTTCTCAGCCACCCCAGGCCGCAGCAGAAGCCTCTCCCGCACGCTCTGCAGGCTTCTCAGCCACCCCAGGCCGCAGCAGAAGCCTCTCCCGCACGCTCTGCAGGCTTCTCAGCCACCCCAGGCCGCAGCAGAAGCCTCTCCCGCACGCTCTGCAGGCTTCTCAGCCACCCCAGGCCGCACCAGAAGCCTCTCCCGCACGCTCTGCAGGCTTCTCAGCCACCCCAGGCCGCACCAGAAGCCTCTCCCCGCACGCTCTGCAGGCTTCTCAGCCACCCCAGGCCGCACCAGAAGCCTCTCCCGCACGCTCTGCAGGCTTCTCAGCCACCCCAGGCCGCAGCAGAAGCCTCCCCCCGCACGCTCTGCAGGCTTCTCAGCCACCCCAGGCCCCAACAGAAGCCTCTCCCGCACGCTCTGCAGGCTTCTCAGCCACCCCAGGCCCCAACAGAAGCCTCTCCCGCACGCTCTGCAGGCTTCTCAGCCACCCCAGGCCGCAGCAGAAGCCTCCCCCGCACGCTCTGCAGGCTTCTCAGCCACCCCAGGCCCCAACAGAAGCCTCTCCCGCACGCTCTGCAGGCTTCCGACCCACCCCAGGCCGCACCAGAAGCCTCCCCCGCACGCTCTGCAGGCTTCTCAGCCACCCCAGGCCGCAGCAGAAGCCTCTCCCGCACGCTCTGCAGGCTTCTCAGCCACCCCAGGCCGCACCAGAAGCCTCTCCCGCACGCTCTGCAGGCTTCTCAGCCACCCCAGGCCGCACCAGAAGCCTCTCCCGCACGCTCTGCAGGCTTCCGACCCACCCCAGGCCGCACCAGAAGCCTCCCCCGCACGCTCTGCAGGCTTCTCCGCCACCACAGGCCGCACCAGAGGATCTTTTGCACCTCTCTGGACGCCACCCAGAGACTCCAGGCCGCACCAGAGGCCCCCCCCCCCAACCATTTACAGGCTGCAGTGCCAGCCTAGGCCCCGCTGGCAGCCTCCCTTGTCTGCTTTGGAAGGCCTCCCATCCACTCCAGACCTGCCTGGAGGCCTCCCTCGACTGCTCCCGGGGCCCTCGAAGCCACCCTAGGCCTTTCTGGAGGACCTGCTCGACCGCTCGGGCGGCTTCTGACGCACCCTCGGCCATCCGGCGCCCAGCAGCTCCCAGGGCCAGGCACCGGCCTCCCCCTCCGGCCGCCCCTGGGGCCGGGGGTGGCTCGGACTCGGCGCCCCCAACGTGTCGTCCCGTCCCCCCCCCGCCCCGCACCGCCGAACATTCGCTGCAGCCGAGGGCTTGCCGCTCGACGCCTACCCCACCCGCCCAGCCCCCCGCTGCGGCCCGGCGCTGCCCCGGCCGCTGCGCCCCGCCTCTCATCGCTCCCCCCACCCGGCAACCGGCCGCCGGGCACGGCAAGTCCCAGGGCAGGGAACAGGTGCTGCCGGGACCCCGTGCTGGCTGCCGGCTTCCCGGGGCTGCCCCGGGCACGGACAGGTCGCCCCCCCGCCCCGGCGAATGTTCACCGAACCGGCTGCCGGCTGCCTTCGAGCACCCCCCGCCCCCCGCCACTATCGTCCCCCCCCGCCCCCCCTCCGCCTCCGCTGCCGCTTCTCCCCGCACCGCCTCCACTGCCTCCCCCCGCCGCCGGCGAACGAGTCGCCGGATCCGTAGGGTGCCGGGAGCCCGAACGGCGAGCGGCTCCGGCTGCTGCCGGGACCGCGGGGATTCGAGCCGCTCCGGCCGCGGCCGGGACCCCCGTGCCGGAAGCCGGCATCCCGGGACGGCCCCGGGACGGCCCCGGTCGCCGGCCGGGTGACGTTCAGCGAAGCGGCTGCCGCCAGTCTTTGGGCCTCCCCCGTGCCGGGGCCGCGGGGCTTCGAGCCGGTCCGGCCGCGGCCGGGATCCGGGGCCGGACGATGGCTTCCCGGGCCGGTCCCGGTCGCCTCCCGGGTGACGTTCACCGAAGCGGCTGACGGCTGTCTTCGAGCCCCCCCCCCCCTCCGCCTCCGCGGCCGCTTCTGCCCGCACCCCCCTCCACTGCCTCCCCCCGCCGCCCGCGAACGAGTCGCCGGATCTGTAGGGTGCCGGGAGCCCGAACGGCGAGCGGCTCCGGCTGCTGCCGGGACCGCGGGGATTCGAGCCGCTCCGGCCGCGGCCGGGACCCCGTGCCGGAAGCCGGCATCCCGGGACGGCCCCGGGACGGCCCCGGTCGCCGGCCGGGTGACGTTCAGCGAAGCGGCTGCCGCCAGTCTTTGGGCCTCCCCCGTGCCGGGGCCGCGGGGATTCGAGCCGGTCCGGCCGCGGCCGGGATCCCGGGCCGGACGATGGCTTCCCGGGCCGGTCGCCGGTCGCCTCCCGGGTGACGTTCACCGAAGCGGTTGACGGCTGTCTCCGAGCCCCCCCCCCCCCCCTCCGCCTCCGCTGCCGCTTCTGCCCGCAACTCCTTCACTGCCTCCCCCCGCCTCCCGCGAACGAGTCGCCGGATCCGTAGGGTGCCGGGAGCCCGAACGGCGAGCGGCTCCGGCTGCTGCCGGGACCGCGGGGATTCGAGCCGCTCCGGCCGCGGCCGGGACCCCGTGGCGGAAGCCGGCATCCCGGGACGGCCCCGGGACGGCCCCGATCGCCTCCTGGGTGACGTTCACCGAAGCGGCTGCCGGCTGTCTTCGAGCCCCCCCCCCCCTCCGCCTCCGCTGCCGCTTCTCCCCGCACCCCCTCCACTGCCTCCCCCCGCCGCCGGCGAACGAGTCGGCGGATCCATACCGTCCCGAGAGCCCGAGGCGGCGGCACCCAGTGCGGGTCCGGCCGAGGCCGGGACCCCGTGCCTGTCGCAGGCTTCCCGGGACGGCCCCGGAACGGCCGCGGTCGCCGGCCGGGTGACGTTCTCCGAAGCGGCTGCCGGCTGTCTTCGAGCCCCCCCGCCGCTCCGCCTCCGCTGCCGCTTCTGCCCGCACCTCCTTCACTGCCTCCCCCCGCCGCCGGCGAACGAGTCGCCGGATCCGTAGGGTGCCGGGAGCCCGAACGGCGAGCGGCTCCGGCTGCTGCCGGGACCGCGGGGATTCGAGCCGCTCCGGCCGCGGCCGGGACCCCGTGCCGGATGCCGGCATCCCGGGACGGCCCCGGGACGGCCCCGGTCGCCGGCCGGGTGACGTTCAGCGAAGCGGCTGCCGCCAGTCTTTGGGCCTCCCCCGTGCCGGGGCCGCGGGGCTTCGAGCCGGTCCGGCCGCGGCCGGGATCCGGGGCCGGACGATGGCTTCCCGGGCCGGTCCCGGTCGCCTCCCGGGTGACGTTCACCGAAGCGGCTGACGGCTGTCTTTGAGCCCCCCCCCCCCCCGCCTCCGCTGCCGCTTCTGCCCGCACCCCCTCCACTGCCTCCCCCCGCCGCCGGCGAACGAGTCGGCGGATCCGTAGGGTGCCGGGAGCCCGAACGGCGAGCGGCTCCGGCTGCTGCCGGGACCGCGGGGCTTCGAGCCGCTCCGGCCGCGGCCGGGACCCCGTGCCGGAAGCCGGCATCCCGGGACGGCCCCGGGACGGCCCCGGTCGCCGGCCGGGTGACGTTCAGCGAAGCGGCTGCCGCCAGTCTTTGGGCCTCCCCCGTGCCGGGGCCGCGGGGCTTCGAGCCGGTCCGGCCGCGGCCGGGATCCCGGGCCGGACGATGGCTTCCCGGGCCGGTCGCCGGTCGCCTCCCGGGTGACGTTCACCGAAGCGGTTGACGGCTGTCTCCGAGCCCCCCCCCCCCCCCTCCGCCTCCGCTGCCGCTTCTGCCCGCACCTCCTTCACTGCCTCCCCCCGCCTCCCGCGAACGAGTCGCCGGATCCGTAGGGTGCCGGGAGCCCGAACGGCGAGCGGCTCCGGCTGCTGCCGGGACCGCGGGGATTCGAGCCGCTCCGGCCGCGGCCGGGACCCCGTGGCGGAAGCCGGCATCCCGGGACGGCCCCGGGACGGCCCCGATCGCCTCCTGGGTGACGTTCACCGAAGCGGCTGCCGGCTGTCTTCGAGCCCCCCCCCCCCTCCGCCTCCGCTGCCGCTTCTCCCCGCACCCCCTCCACTGCCTCCCCCCGCCGCCGGCGAACGAGTCGGCGGATCCATACCGTCCCGAGAGCCCGAGGCGGCGGCACCCAGTGCGGGTCCGGCCGAGGCCGGGACCCCGTGCCTGTCGCAGGCTTCCCGGGACGGCCCCGGAACGGCCGCGGTCGCCGGCCGGGTGACGTTCTCCGAAGCGGCTGCCGGCTGTCTTCGAGCCCCCCCCCCCCTCCGCCTCCGCTGCCGCTTCTGCCCGCACCTCCTTCACTGCCTCCCCCCGCCGCCGGCGAACGAGTCGCCGGATCCGTAGGGTGCCGGGAGCCCGAACGGCGAGCGGCTCCGGCTGCTGCCGGGACCGCGGGGATTCGAGCCGCTCCGGCCGCGGCCGGGACCCCGTGCCGGATGCCGGCATCCCGGGACGGCCCCGGGACGGCCCCGGTCGCCGGCCGGGTGACGTTCAGCGAAGCGGCTGCCGCCAGTCTTTGGGCCTCCCCCGTGCCGGGGCCGCGGGGCTTCGAGTCGGTCCGGCCGCGGCTGGGACCCCCGTGCCTGTCGCAGGCTTCCCGGGACGGCCCCGGAACGGCCGCGGTCGCCGGCCGGGTGACGTTCACCGAGGCGACTGCCGGCTGTCTTCGAGCCCCCCCCCCCCCTGCCGGAGCCGCGGGGATACGAGCCGGTCCGGCCGCGGCCGGGACCCCCGTGCCGGAAGCCGGCATCCCGGGACGGCCCCGGGACGGCCCCGATCGCCTCCTGGGTGACGTTCACCGAAGCGGCTGCCGGCTGTCTTCGAGCCCCCCCCCCCTCCGCCTCCGCTGCTGCTTCTCCCCGCACCCCCTCCACTGCCTCCCCCCGCCGCCCGCGAACGAGTCGCCGGATCTGTAGGGGGCCGGGAGCCCGAGGCGGCGAGCGGCTCCGGCTGCTGCCGGGACCGCGAGGCTTCGAGCCGGTCCGGCCGCGGCCGGGATCTCGTGCCGAACGTCGTCTTCCCGGGACGGTCCCGGGAGGGCCCCAGTCTCCTCCCGGGTGACGTTCACCGAAGCGGCTGCCGGCTGTCTTCGAGCCCCCACCCCTGCCGTGGCCGCGGGGATTCGCCCCGGTCCGGCAGCTGACGGTTCCCTGTGTCGGACGCCGGCTTCCCGGGACTGCCCCGGGACAGCCCCGGTCGCCTCCCGGGTGACGTTCACCGAAGCTGCTGCCGCCTGTCTTTGTCCCCCCCCCCCGTGCTCTCCCTCAGGCGGGAGGTAGACGTGCTCTCCCTCGGCGAGTAGACGTGCTCTCCCTCGGCGAGTAGACGTGCTCTCCCTCGGCGAGTAGACGTGCTCTCCCTCGGCGAGTAGACGTGCTCTCCCTCGGCGAGTAGACGTGCTCTCCC
>NW_027142828.1:0-143980 GCF_026170545.1 Melanerpes formicivorus
CAACCTGCTGTAAAATGCTTGATTTCGAGAGTGAGCGAAACTAATGAAAACATTGTTGGGGTAAAACCTAAAGGGAAAGACCTAGCACCAAATCCAATTTGCCATCTGATCTAACTTCTGGAGGCAGTCAAAATGAGCCTTAGAATTCTTCCCTACCTTATTCCTGTGCTGAGATACAGGCTGCTCCAACCTGCTGTAAAATGCTTGATTTCGAGAGTGAGCGAAACTAATGAAAACATTGTTGGGGTAAAACCTAAAGGGAAAGACCTAGCACCAAATCCAATTTGCCATCTGATCTAACTTCTGGAGGCAGTCAAAATGAGCCTTAGAATTCTTCCCTACCTTATTCCTGTGCTGAGATACAGGCTGCTCCAACCTGCTGTAAAATGCTTGATTTCGAGAGTGAGCGAAACTAATGAAAACATTGTTGGGGTAAAACCTAAAGGGAAAGACCTAGCACCAAATCCAATTTGCCATCTGATCTAACTTCTGGAGGCAGTCAAAATGAGCCTTAGAATTCTTCCCTACCTTATTCCTGTGCTGAGATACAGGCTGCTCCAACCTGCTGTAAAATGCTTGATTTCGAGAGTGAGCGAAACTAATGAAAACATTGTTGGGGTAAAACCTAAAGGGAAAGACCTAGCACCAAATCCAATTTGCCATCTGATCTAACTTCTGGAGGCAGTCAAAATGAGCCTTAGAATTCTTCCCTACCTTATTCCTGTGCTGAGATACAGGCTGCTCCAACCTGCTGTAAAATGCTTGATTTCGAGAGTGAGCGAAACTAATGAAAACATTGTTGGGGTAAAACCTAAAGGGAAAGACCTAGCACCAAATCCAATTTGCCATCTGATCTAACTTCTGGAGGCAGTCAAAATGAGCCTTAGAATTCTTCCCTACCTTATTCCTGTGCTGAGATACAGGCTGCTCCAACCTGCTGTAAAATGCTTGATTTCGAGAGTGAGCGAAACTAATGAAAACATTGTTGGGGTAAAACCTAAAGGGAAAGACCTAGCACCAAATCCAATTTGCCATCTGATCTAACTTCTGGAGGCAGTCAAAATGAGCCTTAGAATTCTTCCCTACCTTATTCCTGTGCTGAGATACAGGCTGCTCCAACCTGCTGTAAAATGCTTGATTACGAGAGTGAGCGAAACTAATGAAAACATTGTTGGGGTAAAACCTAAAGGGAAAGACCTAGCACCAAATCCAATTTGCCATCTGATCTAACTTCTGGAGGCAGTCAAAATGAGCCTTAGAATTCTTCCCTACCTTATTCCTGTGCTGAGATACAGGCTGCTCCAACCTGCTGTAAAATGCTTGATTTCGAGAGTGAGCGAAACTAATGAAAACATTGTTGGGGTAAAACCTAAAGGGAAAGACCTAGCACCAAATCCAATTTGCCATCTGATCTAACTTCTGGAGGCAGTCAAAATGAGCCTTAGAATTCTTCCCTACCTTATTCCTGTGCTGAGATACAGGCTGCTCCAACCTGCTGTAAAATGCTTGATTTCGAGAGTGAGCGAAACTAATGAAAACATTGTTGGGGTAAAACCTAAAGGGAAAGACCTAGCACCAAATCCAATTTGCCATCTGATCTAACTTCTGGAGGCAGTCAAAATGAGCCTTAGAATTCTTCCCTACCTTATTCCTGTGCTGAGATACAGGCTGCTCCAACCTGCTGTAAAATGCTTGATTTCGAGAGTGAGCGAAACTAATGAAAACATTGTTGGGGTAAAACCTAAAGGGAAAGACCTAGCACCAAATCCAATTTGCCATCTGATCTAACTTCTGGAGGCAGTCAAAATGAGCCTTAGAATTCTTCCCTACCTTATTCCTGTGCTGAGATACAGGCTGCTCCAACCTGCTGTAAAATGCTTGATTTCGAGAGTGAGCGAAACTAATGAAAACATTGTTGGGGTAAAACCTAAAGGGAAAGACCTAGCACCAAATCCAATTTGCCATCTGATCTAACTTCTGGAGGCAGTCAAAATGAGCCTTAGAATTCTTCCCTACCTTATTCCTGTGCTGAGATACAGGCTGCTCCAACCTGCTGTAAAATGCTTGATTTCGAGAGTGAGCGAAACTAATGAAAACATTGTTGGGGTAAAACCTAAAGGGAAAGACCTAGCACCAAATCCAATTTGCCATCTGATCTAACTTCTGGAGGCAGTCAAAATGAGCCTTAGAATTCTTCCCTACCTTATTCCTGTGCTGAGATACAGGCTGCTCCAACCTGCTGTAAAATGCTTGATTTCGAGAGTGAGCGAAACTAATGAAAACATTGTTGGGGTAAAACCTAAAGGGAAAGACCTAGCACCAAATCCAATTTGCCATCTGATCTAACTTCTGGAGGCAGTCAAAATGAGCCTTAGAATTCTTCCCTACCTTATTCCTGTGCTGAGATACAGGCTGCTCCAACCTGCTGTAAAATGCTTGATTTCGAGAGTGAGCGAAACTAATGAAAACATTGTTGGGGTAAAACCTAAAGGGAAAGACCTAGCACCAAATCCAATTTGCCATCTGATCTAACTTCTGGAGGCAGTCAAAATGAGCCTTAGAATTCTTCCCTACCTTATTCCTGTGCTGAGATACAGGCTGCTCCAACCTGCTGTAAAATGCTTGATTTCGAGAGTGAGCGAAACTAATGAAAACATTGTTGGGGTAAAACCTAAAGGGAAAGACCTAGCACCAAATCCAATTTGCCATCTGATCTAACTTCTGGAGGCAGTCAAAATGAGCCTTAGAATTCTTCCCTACCTTATTCCTGTGCTGAGATACAGGCTGCTCCAACCTGCTGTAAAATGCTTGATTTCGAGAGTGAGCGAAACTAATGAAAACATTGTTGGGGTAAAACCTAAAGGGAAAGACCTAGCACCAAATCCAATTTGCCATCTGATCTAACTTCTGGAGGCAGTCAAAATGAGCCTTAGAATTCTTCCCTACCTTATTCCTGTGCTGAGATACAGGCTGCTCCAACCTGCTGTAAAATGCTTGATTTCGAGAGTGAGCGAAACTAATGAAAACATTGTTGGGGTAAAACCTAAAGGGAAAGACCTAGCACCAAATCCAATTTGCCATCTGATCTAACTTCTGGAGGCAGTCAAAATGAGCCTTAGAATTCTTCCCTACCTTATTCCTGTGCTGAGATACAGGCTGCTCCAACCTGCTGTAAAATGCTTGATTTCGAGAGTGAGCGAAACTAATGAAAACATTGTTGGGGTAAAACCTAAAGGGAAAGACCTAGCACCAAATCCAATTTGCCATCTGATCTAACTTCTGGAGGCAGTCAAAATGAGCCTTAGAATTCTTCCCTACCTTATTCCTGTGCTGAGATACAGGCTGCTCCAACCTGCTGTAAAATGCTTGATTTCGAGAGTGAGCGAAACTAATGAAAACATTGTTGGGGTAAAACCTAAAGGGAAAGACCTAGCACCAAATCCAATTTGCCATCTGATCTAACTTCTGGAGGCAGTCAAAATGAGCCTTAGAATTCTTCCCTACCTTATTCCTGTGCTGAGATACAGGCTGCTCCAACCTGCTGTAAAATGCTTGATTTCGAGAGTGAGCGAAACTAATGAAAACATTGTTGGGGTAAAACCTAAAGGGAAAGACCTAGCACCAAATCCAATTTGCCATCTGATCTAACTTCTGGAGGCAGTCAAAATGAGCCTTAGAATTCTTCCCTACCTTATTCCTGTGCTGAGATACAGGCTGCTCCAACCTGCTGTAAAATGCTTGATTTCGAGAGTGAGCGAAACTAATGAAAACATTGTTGGGGTAAAACCTAAAGGGAAAGACCTAGCACCAAATCCAATTTGCCATCTGATCTAACTTCTGGAGGCAGTCAAAATGAGCCTTAGAATTCTTCCCTACCTTATTCCTGTGCTGAGATACAGGCTGCTCCAACCTGCTGTAAAATGCTTGATTTCGAGAGTGAGCGAAACTAATGAAAACATTGTTGGGGTAAAACCTAAAGGGAAAGACCTAGCACCAAATCCAATTTGCCATCTGATCTAACTTCTGGAGGCAGTCAAAATGAGCCTTAGAATTCTTCCCTACCTTATTCCTGTGCTGAGATACAGGCTGCTCCAACCTGCTGTAAAATGCTTGATTTCGAGAGTGAGCGAAACTAATGAAAACATTGTTGGGGTAAAACCTAAAGGGAAAGACCTAGCACCAAATCCAATTTGCCATCTGATCTAACTTCTGGAGGCAGTCAAAATGAGCCTTAGAATTCTTCCCTACCTTATTCCTGTGCTGAGATACAGGCTGCTCCAACCTGCTGTAAAATGCTTGATTTCGAGAGTGAGCGAAACTAATGAAAACATTGTTGGGGTAAAACCTAAAGGGAAAGACCTAGCACCAAATCCAATTTGCCATCTGATCTAACTTCTGGAGGCAGTCAAAATGAGCCTTAGAATTCTTCCCTACCTTATTCCTGTGCTGAGATACAGGCTGCTCCAACCTGCTGTAAAATGCTTGATTTCGAGAGTGAGCGAAACTAATGAAAACATTGTTGGGGTAAAACCTAAAGGGAAAGACCTAGCACCAAATCCAATTTGCCATCTGATCTAACTTCTGGAGGCAGTCAAAATGAGCCTTAGAATTCTTCCCTACCTTATTCCTGTGCTGAGATACAGGCTGCTCCAACCTGCTGTAAAATGCTTGATTTCGAGAGTGAGCGAAACTAATGAAAACATTGTTGGGGTAAAACCTAAAGGGAAAGACCTAGCACCAAATCCAATTTGCCATCTGATCTAACTTCTGGAGGCAGTCAAAATGAGCCTTAGAATTCTTCCCTACCTTATTCCTGTGCTGAGATACAGGCTGCTCCAACCTGCTGTAAAATGCTTGATTTCGAGAGTGAGCGAAACTAATGAAAACATTGTTGGGGTAAAACCTAAAGGGAAAGACCTAGCACCAAATCCAATTTGCCATCTGATCTAACTTCTGGAGGCAGTCAAAATGAGCCTTAGAATTCTTCCCTACCTTATTCCTGTGCTGAGATACAGGCTGCTCCAACCTGCTGTAAAATGCTTGATTTCGAGAGTGAGCGAAACTAATGAAAACATTGTTGGGGTAAAACCTAAAGGGAAAGACCTAGCACCAAATCCAATTTGCCATCTGATCTAACTTCTGGAGGCAGTCAAAATGAGCCTTAGAATTCTTCCCTACCTTATTCCTGTGCTGAGATACAGGCTGCTCCAACCTGCTGTAAAATGCTTGATTTCGAGAGTGAGCGAAACTAATGAAAACATTGTTGGGGTAAAACCTAAAGGGAAAGACCTAGCACCAAATCCAATTTGCCATCTGATCTAACTTCTGGAGGCAGTCAAAATGAGCCTTAGAATTCTTCCCTACCTTATTCCTGTGCTGAGATACAGGCTGCTCCAACCTGCTGTAAAATGCTTGATTTCGAGAGTGAGCGAAACTAATGAAAACATTGTTGGGGTAAAACCTAAAGGGAAAGACCTAGCACCAAATCCAATTTGCCATCTGATCTAACTTCTGGAGGCAGTCAAAATGAGCCTTAGAATTCTTCCCTACCTTATTCCTGTGCTGAGATACAGGCTGCTCCAACCTGCTGTAAAATGCTTGATTTCGAGAGTGAGCGAAACTAATGAAAACATTGTTGGGGTAAAACCTAAAGGGAAAGACCTAGCACCAAATCCAATTTGCCATCTGATCTAACTTCTGGAGGCAGTCAAAATGAGCCTTAGAATTCTTCCCTACCTTATTCCTGTGCTGAGATACAGGCTGCTCCAACCTGCTGTAAAATGCTTGATTTCGAGAGTGAGCGAAACTAATGAAAACATTGTTGGGGTAAAACCTAAAGGGAAAGACCTAGCACCAAATCCAATTTGCCATCTGATCTAACTTCTGGAGGCAGTCAAAATGAGCCTTAGAATTCTTCCCTACCTTATTCCTGTGCTGAGATACAGGCTGCTCCAACCTGCTGTAAAATGCTTGATTTCGAGAGTGAGCGAAACTAATGAAAACATTGTTGGGGTAAAACCTAAAGGGAAAGACCTAGCACCAAATCCAATTTGCCATCTGATCTAACTTCTGGAGGCAGTCAAAATGAGCCTTAGAATTCTTCCCTACCTTATTCCTGTGCTGAGATACAGGCTGCTCCAACCTGCTGTAAAATGCTTGATTTCGAGAGTGAGCGAAACTAATGAAAACATTGTTGGGGTAAAACCTAAAGGGAAAGACCTAGCACCAAATCCAATTTGCCATCTGATCTAACTTCTGGAGGCAGTCAAAATGAGCCTTAGAATTCTTCCCTACCTTATTCCTGTGCTGAGATACAGGCTGCTCCAACCTGCTGTAAAATGCTTGATTTCGAGAGTGAGCGAAACTAATGAAAACATTGTTGGGGTAAAACCTAAAGGGAAAGACCTAGCACCAAATCCAATTTGCCATCTGATCTAACTTCTGGAGGCAGTCAAAATGAGCCTTAGAATTCTTCCCTACCTTATTCCTGTGCTGAGATACAGGCTGCTCCAACCTGCTGTAAAATGCTTGATTTCGAGAGTGAGCGAAACTAATGAAAACATTGTTGGGGTAAAACCTAAAGGGAAAGACCTAGCACCAAATCCAATTTGCCATCTGATCTAACTTCTGGAGGCAGTCAAAATGAGCCTTAGAATTCTTCCCTACCTTATTCCTGTGCTGAGATACAGGCTGCTCCAACCTGCTGTAAAATGCTTGATTTCGAGAGTGAGCGAAACTAATGAAAACATTGTTGGGGTAAAACCTAAAGGGAAAGACCTAGCACCAAATCCAATTTGCCATCTGATCTAACTTCTGGAGGCAGTCAAAATGAGCCTTAGAATTCTTCCCTACCTTATTCCTGTGCTGAGATACAGGCTGCTCCAACCTGCTGTAAAATGCTTGATTTCGAGAGTGAGCGAAACTAATGAAAACATTGTTGGGGTAAAACCTAAAGGGAAAGACCTAGCACCAAATCCAATTTGCCATCTGATCTAACTTCTGGAGGCAGTCAAAATGAGCCTTAGAATTCTTCCCTACCTTATTCCTGTGCTGAGATACAGGCTGCTCCAACCTGCTGTAAAATGCTTGATTTCGAGAGTGAGCGAAACTAATGAAAACATTGTTGGGGTAAAACCTAAAGGGAAAGACCTAGCACCAAATCCAATTTGCCATCTGATCTAACTTCTGGAGGCAGTCAAAATGAGCCTTAGAATTCTTCCCTACCTTATTCCTGTGCTGAGATACAGGCTGCTCCAACCTGCTGTAAAATGCTTGATTTCGAGAGTGAGCGAAACTAATGAAAACATTGTTGGGGTAAAACCTAAAGGGAAAGACCTAGCACCAAATCCAATTTGCCATCTGATCTAACTTCTGGAGGCAGTCAAAATGAGCCTTAGAATTCTTCCCTACCTTATTCCTGTGCTGAGATACAGGCTGCTCCAACCTGCTGTAAAATGCTTGATTTCGAGAGTGAGCGAAACTAATGAAAACATTGTTGGGGTAAAACCTAAAGGGAAAGACCTAGCACCAAATCCAATTTGCCATCTGATCTAACTTCTGGAGGCAGTCAAAATGAGCCTTAGAATTCTTCCCTACCTTATTCCTGTGCTGAGATACAGGCTGCTCCAACCTGCTGTAAAATGCTTGATTTCGAGAGTGAGCGAAACTAATGAAAACATTGTTGGGGTAAAACCTAAAGGGAAAGACCTAGCACCAAATCCAATTTGCCATCTGATCTAACTTCTGGAGGCAGTCAAAATGAGCCTTAGAATTCTTCCCTACCTTATTCCTGTGCTGAGATACAGGCTGCTCCAACCTGCTGTAAAATGCTTGATTTCGAGAGTGAGCGAAACTAATGAAAACATTGTTGGGGTAAAACCTAAAGGGAAAGACCTAGCACCAAATCCAATTTGCCATCTGATCTAACTTCTGGAGGCAGTCAAAATGAGCCTTAGAATTCTTCCCTACCTTATTCCTGTGCTGAGATACAGGCTGCTCCAACCTGCTGTAAAATGCTTGATTTCGAGAGTGAGCGAAACTAATGAAAACATTGTTGGGGTAAAACCTAAAGGGAAAGACCTAGCACCAAATCCAATTTGCCATCTGATCTAACTTCTGGAGGCAGTCAAAATGAGCCTTAGAATTCTTCCCTACCTTATTCCTGTGCTGAGATACAGGCTGCTCCAACCTGCTGTAAAATGCTTGATTTCGAGAGTGAGCGAAACTAATGAAAACATTGTTGGGGTAAAACCTAAAGGGAAAGACCTAGCACCAAATCCAATTTGCCATCTGATCTAACTTCTGGAGGCAGTCAAAATGAGCCTTAGAATTCTTCCCTACCTTATTCCTGTGCTGAGATACAGGCTGCTCCAACCTGCTGTAAAATGCTTGATTTCGAGAGTGAGCGAAACTAATGAAAACATTGTTGGGGTAAAACCTAAAGGGAAAGACCTAGCACCAAATCCAATTTGCCATCTGATCTAACTTCTGGAGGCAGTCAAAATGAGCCTTAGAATTCTTCCCTACCTTATTCCTGTGCTGAGATACAGGCTGCTCCAACCTGCTGTAAAATGCTTGATTTCGAGAGTGAGCGAAACTAATGAAAACATTGTTGGGGTAAAACCTAAAGGGAAAGACCTAGCACCAAATCCAATTTGCCATCTGATCTAACTTCTGGAGGCAGTCAAAATGATCCTTAGAATTCTTCCCTACCTTATTCCTGTGCTGAGATACAGGCTGCTCCAACCTGCTGTAAAATGCTTGATTTCGAGAGTGAGCGAAACTAATGAAAACATTGTTGGGGTAAAACCTAAAGGGAAAGACCTAGCACCAAATCCAATTTGCCATCTGATCTAACTTCTGGAGGCAGTCAAAATGATCCTTAGAATTCTTCCCTACCTTATTCCTGTGCTGAGATACAGGCTGCTCCAACCTGCTGTAAAATGCTTGATTTCGAGAGTGAGCGAAACTAATGAAAACATTGTTGGGGTAAAACCTAAAGGGAAAGACCTAGCACCAAATCCAATTTGCCATCTGATCTAACTTCTGGAGGCAGTCAAAATGATCCTTAGAATTCTTCCCTACCTTATTCCTGTGCTGAGATACAGGCTGCTCCAACCTGCTGTAAAATGCTTGATTTCGAGAGTGAGCGAAACTAATGAAAACATTGTTGGGGTAAAACCTAAAGGGAAAGACCTAGCACCAAATCCAATTTGCCATCTGATCTAACTTCTGGAGGCAGTCAAAATGAGCCTTAGAATTCTTCCCTACCTTATTCCTGTGCTGAGATACAGGCTGCTCCAACCTGCTGTAAAATGCTTGATTTCGAGAGTGAGCGAAACTAATGAAAACATTGTTGGGGTAAAACCTAAAGGGAAAGACCTAGCACCAAATCCAATTTGCCATCTGATCTAACTTCTGGAGGCAGTCAAAATGAGCCTTAGAATTCTTCCCTACCTTATTCCTGTGCTGAGATACAGGCTGCTCCAACCTGCTGTAAAATGCTTGATTTCGAGAGTGAGCGAAACTAATGAAAACATTGTTGGGGTAAAACCTAAAGGGAAAGACCTAGCACCAAATCCAATTTGCCATCTGATCTAACTTCTGGAGGCAGTCAAAATGAGCCTTAGAATTCTTCCCTACCTTATTCCTGTGCTGAGATACAGGCTGCTCCAACCTGCTGTAAAATGCTTGATTTCGAGAGTGAGCGAAACTAATGAAAACATTGTTGGGGTAAAACCTAAAGGGAAAGACCTAGCACCAAATCCAATTTGCCATCTGATCTAACTTCTGGAGGCAGTCAAAATGAGCCTTAGAATTCTTCCCTACCTTATTCCTGTGCTGAGATACAGGCTGCTCCAACCTGCTGTAAAATGCTTGATTTCGAGAGTGAGCGAAACTAATGAAAACATTGTTGGGGTAAAACCTAAAGGGAAAGACCTAGCACCAAATCCAATTTGCCATCTGATCTAACTTCTGGAGGCAGTCAAAATGATCCTTAGAATTCTTCCCTACCTTATTCCTGTGCTGAGATACAGGCTGCTCCAACCTGCTGTAAAATGCTTGATTTCGAGAGTGAGCGAAACTAATGAAAACATTGTTGGGGTAAAACCTAAAGGGAAAGACCTAGCACCAAATCCAATTTGCCATCTGATCTAACTTCTGGAGGCAGTCAAAATGAGCCTTAGAATTCTTCCCTACCTTATTCCTGTGCTGAGATACAGGCTGCTCCAACCTGCTGTAAAATGCTTGATTTCGAGAGTGAGCGAAACTAATGAAAACATTGTTGGGGTAAAACCTAAAGGGAAAGACCTAGCACCAAATCCAATTTGCCATCTGATCTAACTTCTGGAGGCAGTCAAAATGAGCCTTAGAATTCTTCCCTACCTTATTCCTGTGCTGAGATACAGGCTGCTCCAACCTGCTGTAAAATGCTTGATTTCGAGAGTGAGCGAAACTAATGAAAACATTGTTGGGGTAAAACCTAAAGGGAAAGACCTAGCACCAAATCCAATTTGCCATCTGATCTAACTTCTGGAGGCAGTCAAAATGATCCTTAGAATTCTTCCCTACCTTATTCCTGTGCTGAGATACAGGCTGCTCCAACCTGCTGTAAAATGCTTGATTTCGAGAGTGAGCGAAACTAATGAAAACATTGTTGGGGTAAAACCTAAAGGGAAAGACCTAGCACCAAATCCAATTTGCCATCTGATCTAACTTCTGGAGGCAGTCAAAATGATCCTTAGAATTCTTCCCTACCTTATTCCTGTGCTGAGATACAGGCTGCTCCAACCTGCTGTAAAATGCTTGATTTCGAGAGTGAGCGAAACTAATGAAAACATTGTTGGGGTAAAACCTAAAGGGAAAGACCTAGCACCAAATCCAATTTGCCATCTGATCTAACTTCTGGAGGCAGTCAAAATGATCATTTGAATTCTTCCCTACCTTATTCCTGTGCTGAGATACAGGCTGCTCCAACCTGCTGTAAAATGCTTGATTTCGAGAGTGAGCGAAACTAATGAAAACATTGTTGGGGTAAAACCTAAAGGGAAAGACCTAGCACCAAATCCAATTTGCCATCTGATCTAACTTCTGGAGGCAGTCAAAATGATCCTTAGAATTCTTCCCTACCTTATTCCTGTGCTGAGATACAGGCTGCTCCAACCTGCTGTAAAATGCTTGATTTCGAGAGTGAGCGAAACTAATGAAAACATTGTTGGGGTAAAACCTAAAGGGAAAGACCTAGCACCAAATCCAATTTGCCATCTGATCTAACTTCTGGAGGCAGTCAAAATGATCCTTAGAATTCTTCCCTACCTTATTCCTGTGCTGAGATACAGGCTGCTCCAACCTGCTGTAAAATGCTTGATTTCGAGAGTGAGCGAAACTAATGAAAACATTGTTGGGGTAAAACCTAAAGGGAAAGACCTAGCACCAAATCCAATTTGCCATCTGATCTAACTTCTGGAGGCAGTCAAAATGATCCTTAGAATTCTTCCCTACCTTATTCCTGTGCTGAGATACAGGCTGCTCCAACCTGCTGTAAAATGCTTGATTTCGAGAGTGAGCGAAACTAATGAAAACATTGTTGGGGTAAAACCTAAAGGGAAAGACCTAGCACCAAATCCAATTTGCCATCTGATCTAACTTCTGGAGGCAGTCAAAATGATCCTTAGAATTCTTCCCTACCTTATTCCTGTGCTGAGATACAGGCTGCTCCAACCTGCTGTAAAATGCTTGATTTCGAGAGTGAGCGAAACTAATGAAAACATTGTTGGGGTAAAACCTAAAGGGAAAGACCTAGCACCAAATCCAATTTGCCATCTGATCTAACTTCTGGAGGCAGTCAAAATGATCCTTAGAATTCTTCCCTACCTTATTCCTGTGCTGAGATACAGGCTGCTCCAACCTGCTGTAAAATGCTTGATTTCGAGAGTGAGCGAAACTAATGAAAACATTGTTGGGGTAAAACCTAAAGGGAAAGACCTAGCACCAAATCCAATTTGCCATCTGATCTAACTTCTGGAGGCAGTCAAAATGATCCTTAGAATTCTTCCCTACCTTATTCCTGTGCTGAGATACAGGCTGCTCCAACCTGCTGTAAAATGCTTGATTTCGAGAGTGAGCGAAACTAATGAAAACATTGTTGGGGTAAAACCTAAAGGGAAAGACCTAGCACCAAATCCAATTTGCCATCTGATCTAACTTCTGGAGGCAGTCAAAATGATCCTTAGAATTCTTCCCTACCTTATTCCTGTGCTGAGATACAGGCTGCTCCAACCTGCTGTAAAATGCTTGATTTCGAGAGTGAGCGAAACTAATGAAAACATTGTTGGGGTAAAACCTAAAGGGAAAGACCTAGCACCAAATCCAATTTGCCATCTGATCTAACTTCTGGAGGCAGTCAAAATGAGCCTTAGAATTCTTCCCTACCTTATTCCTGTGCTGAGATACAGGCTGCTCCAACCTGCTGTAAAATGCTTGATTTCGAGAGTGAGCGAAACTAATGAAAACATTGTTGGGGTAAAACCTAAAGGGAAAGACCTAGCACCAAATCCAATTTGCCATCTGATCTAACTTCTGGAGGCAGTCAAAATGAGCCTTAGAATTCTTCCCTACCTTATTCCTGTGCTGAGATACAGGCTGCTCCAACCTGCTGTAAAATGCTTGATTTCGAGAGTGAGCGAAACTAA
This sequence comes from Melanerpes formicivorus, assembly GCF_026170545.1. NCBI lineage: Eukaryota > Metazoa > Chordata > Aves > Piciformes > Picidae > Melanerpes > Melanerpes formicivorus. Next base: position 12,693 of record NW_027142828.1, read on the forward strand.
TGAAAACATTGTTGGGGTAAAACCTAAAGGGAAAGACCTAGCACCAAATCCAATTTGCCATCTGATCTAACTTCTGGAGGCAGTCAAAATGAGCCTTAGAATTCTTCCCTACCTTATTCCTGTGCTGAGATACAGGCTGCTCCAACCTGCTGTAAAATGCTTGATTTCGAGAGTGAGCGAAACTAATGAAAACATTGTTGGGGTAAAACCTAAAGGGAAAGACCTAGCACCAAATCCAATTTGCCATCTGATCTAACTTCTGGAGGCAGTCAAAATGAGCCTTAGAATTCTTCCCTACCTTATTCCTGTGCTGAGATACAGGCTGCTCCAACCTGCTGTAAAATGCTTGATTTCGAGAGTGAGCGAAACTAATGAAAACATTGTTGGGGTAAAACCTAAAGGGAAAGACCTAGCACCAAATCCAATTTGCCATCTGATCTAACTTCTGGAGGCAGTCAAAATGATCCTTAGAATTCTTCCCTACCTTATTCCTGTGCTGAGATACAGGCTGCTCCAACCTGCTGTAAAATGCTTGATTTCGAGAGTGAGCGAAACTAATGAAAACATTGTTGGGGTAAAACCTAAAGGGAAAGACCTAGCACCAAATCCAATTTGCCATCTGATCTAACTTCTGGAGGCAGTCAAAATGAGCCTTAGAATTCTTCCCTACCTTATTCCTGTGCTGAGATACAGGCTGCTCCAACCTGCTGTAAAATGCTTGATTTCGAGAGTGAGCGAAACTAATGAAAACATTGTTGGGGTAAAACCTAAAGGGAAAGACCTAGCACCAAATCCAATTTGCCATCTGATCTAACTTCTGGAGGCAGTCAAAATGAGCCTTAGAATTCTTCCCTACCTTATTCCTGTGCTGAGATACAGGCTGCTCCAACCTGCTGTAAAATGCTTGATTTCGAGAGTGAGCGAAACTAATGAAAACATTGTTGGGGTAAAACCTAAAGGGAAAGACCTAGCACCAAATCCAATTTGCCATCTGATCTAACTTCTGGAGGCAGTCAAAATGAGCCTTAGAATTCTTCCCTACCTTATTCCTGTGCTGAGATACAGGCTGCTCCAACCTGCTGTAAAATGCTTGATTTCGAGAGTGAGCGAAACTAATGAAAACATTGTTGGGGTAAAACCTAAAGGGAAAGACCTAGCACCAAATCCAATTTGCCATCTGATCTAACTTCTGGAGGCAGTCAAAATGATCCTTAGAATTCTTCCCTACCTTATTCCTGTGCTGAGATACAGGCTGCTCCAACCTGCTGTAAAATGCTTGATTTCGAGAGTGAGCGAAACTAATGAAAACATTGTTGGGGTAAAACCTAAAGGGAAAGACCTAGCACCAAATCCAATTTGCCATCTGATCTAACTTCTGGAGGCAGTCAAAATGAGCCTTAGAATTCTTCCCTACCTTATTCCTGTGCTGAGATACAGGCTGCTCCAACCTGCTGTAAAATGCTTGATTTCGAGAGTGAGCGAAACTAATGAAAACATTGTTGGGGTAAAACCTAAAGGGAAAGACCTAGCACCAAATCCAATTTGCCATCTGATCTAACTTCTGGAGGCAGTCAAAATGATCCTTAGAATTCTTCCCTACCTTATTCCTGTGCTGAGATACAGGCTGCTCCAACCTGCTGTAAAATGCTTGATTTCGAGAGTGAGCGAAACTAATGAAAACATTGTTGGGGTAAAACCTAAAGGGAAAGACCTAGCACCAAATCCAATTTGCCATCTGATCTAACTTCTGGAGGCAGTCAAAATGAGCCTTAGAATTCTTCCCTACCTTATTCCTGTGCTGAGATACAGGCTGCTCCAACCTGCTGTAAAATGCTTGATTTCGAGAGTGAGCGAAACTAATGAAAACATTGTTGGGGTAAAACCTAAAGGGAAAGACCTAGCACCAAATCCAATTTGCCATCTGATCTAACTTCTGGAGGCAGTCAAAATGAGCCTTAGAATTCTTCCCTACCTTATTCCTGTGCTGAGATACAGGCTGCTCCAACCTGCTGTAAAATGCTTGATTTCGAGAGTGAGCGAAACTAATGAAAACATTGTTGGGGTAAAACCTAAAGGGAAAGACCTAGCACCAAATCCAATTTGCCATCTGATCTAACTTCTGGAGGCAGTCAAAATGAGCCTTAGAATTCTTCCCTACCTTATTCCTGTGCTGAGATACAGGCTGCTCCAACCTGCTGTAAAATGCTTGATTTCGAGAGTGAGCGAAACTAATGAAAACATTGTTGGGGTAAAACCTAAAGGGAAAGACCTAGCACCAAATCCAATTTGCCATCTGATCTAACTTCTGGAGGCAGTCAAAATGAGCCTTAGAATTCTTCCCTACCTTATTCCTGTGCTGAGATACAGGCTGCTCCAACCTGCTGTAAAATGCTTGATTTCGAGAGTGAGCGAAACTAATGAAAACATTGTTGGGGTAAAACCTAAAGGGAAAGACCTAGCACCAAATCCAATTTGCCATCTGATCTAACTTCTGGAGGCAGTCAAAATGATCCTTAGAATTCTTCCCTACCTTATTCCTGTGCTGAGATACAGGCTGCTCCAACCTGCTGTAAAATGCTTGATTTCGAGAGTGAGCGAAACTAATGAAAACATTGTTGGGGTAAAACCTAAAGGGAAAGACCTAGCACCAAATCCAATTTGCCATCTGATCTAACTTCTGGAGGCAGTCAAAATGATCCTTAGAATTCTTCCCTACCTTATTCCTGTGCTGAGATACAGGCTGCTCCAACCTGCTGTAAAATGCTTGATTTCGAGAGTGAGCGAAACTAATGAAAACATTGTTGGGGTAAAACCTAAAGGGAAAGACCTAGCACCAAATCCAATTTGCCATCTGATCTAACTTCTGGAGGCAGTCAAAATGATCCTTAGAATTCTTCCCTACCTTATTCCTGTGCTGAGATACAGGCTGCTCCAACCTGCTGTAAAATGCTTGATTTCGAGAGTGAGCGAAACTAATGAAAACATTGTTGGGGTAAAACCTAAAGGGAAAGACCTAGCACCAAATCCAATTTGCCATCTGATCTAACTTCTGGAGGCAGTCAAAATGATCCTTAGAATTCTTCCCTACCTTATTCCTGTGCTGAGATACAGGCTGCTCCAACCTGCTGTAAAATGCTTGATTTCGAGAGTGAGCGAAACTAATGAAAACATTGTTGGGGTAAAACCTAAAGGGAAAGACCTAGCACCAAATCCAATTTGCCATCTGATCTAACTTCTGGAGGCAGTCAAAATGAGCCTTAGAATTCTTCCCTACCTTATTCCTGTGCTGAGATACAGGCTGCTCCAACCTGCTGTAAAATGCTTGATTTCGAGAGTGAGCGAAACTAATGAAAACATTGTTGGGGTAAAACCTAAAGGGAAAGACCTAGCACCAAATCCAATTTGCCATCTGATCTAACTTCTGGAGGCAGTCAAAATGAGCCTTAGAATTCTTCCCTACCTTATTCCTGTGCTGAGATACAGGCTGCTCCAACCTGCTGTAAAATGCTTGATTTCGAGAGTGAGCGAAACTAATGAAAACATTGTTGGGGTAAAACCTAAAGGGAAAGACCTAGCACCAAATCCAATTTGCCATCTGATCTAACTTCTGGAGGCAGTCAAAATGAGCCTTAGAATTCTTCCCTACCTTATTCCTGTGCTGAGATACAGGCTGCTCCAACCTGCTGTAAAATGCTTGATTTCGAGAGTGAGCGAAACTAATGAAAACATTGTTGGGGTAAAACCTAAAGGGAAAGACCTAGCACCAAATCCAATTTGCCATCTGATCTAACTTCTGGAGGCAGTCAAAATGAGCCTTAGAATTCTTCCCTACCTTATTCCTGTGCTGAGATACAGGCTGCTCCAACCTGCTGTAAAATGCTTGATTTCGAGAGTGAGCGAAACTAATGAAAACATTGTTGGGGTAAAACCTAAAGGGAAAGACCTAGCACCAAATCCAATTTGCCATCTGATCTAACTTCTGGAGGCAGTCAAAATGATCCTTAGAATTCTTCCCTACCTTATTCCTGTGCTGAGATACAGGCTGCTCCAACCTGCTGTAAAATGCTTGATTTCGAGAGTGAGCGAAACTAATGAAAACATTGTTGGGGTAAAACCTAAAGGGAAAGACCTAGCACCAAATCCAATTTGCCATCTGATCTAACTTCTGGAGGCAGTCAAAATGAGCCTTAGAATTCTTCCCTACCTTATTCCTGTGCTGAGATACAGGCTGCTCCAACCTGCTGTAAAATGCTTGATTTCGAGAGTGAGCGAAACTAATGAAAACATTGTTGGGGTAAAACCTAAAGGGAAAGACCTAGCACCAAATCCAATTTGCCATCTGATCTAACTTCTGGAGGCAGTCAAAATGAGCCTTAGAATTCTTCCCTACCTTATTCCTGTGCTGAGATACAGGCTGCTCCAACCTGCTGTAAAATGCTTGATTTCGAGAGTGAGCGACTAATGAAAACATTGTTGGGGTAAAACCTAAAGGGAAAGACCTAGCACCAAATCCAATTTGCCATCTGATCTAACTTCTGGAGGCAGTCAAAATGAGCCTTAGAATTCTTCCCTACCTTATTCCTGTGCTGAGATACAGGCTGCTCCAACCTGCTGTAAAATGCTTGATTTCGAGAGTGAGCGAAACTAATGAAAACATTGTTGGGGTAAAACCTAAAGGGAAAGACCTAGCACCAAATCCAATTTGCCATCTGATCTAACTTCTGGAGGCAGTCAAAATGAGCCTTAGAATTCTTCCCTACCTTATTCCTGTGCTGAGATACAGGCTGCTCCAACCTGCTGTAAAATGCTTGATTTCGAGAGTGAGCGAAACTAATGAAAACATTGTTGGGGTAAAACCTAAAGGGAAAGACCTAGCACCAAATCCAATTTGCCATCTGATCTAACTTCTGGAGGCAGTCAAAATGAGCCTTAGAATTCTTCCCTACCTTATTCCTGTGCTGAGATACAGGCTGCTCCAACCTGCTGTAAAATGCTTGATTTCGAGAGTGAGCGAAACTAATGAAAACATTGTTGGGGTAAAACCTAAAGGGAAAGACCTAGCACCAAATCCAATTTGCCATCTGATCTAACTTCTGGAGGCAGTCAAAATGAGCCTTAGAATTCTTCCCTACCTTATTCCTGTGCTGAGATACAGGCTGCTCCAACCTGCTGTAAAATGCTTGATTTCGAGAGTGAGCGAAACTAATGAAAACATTGTTGGGGTAAAACCTAAAGGGAAAGACCTAGCACCAAATCCAATTTGCCATCTGATCTAACTTCTGGAGGCAGTCAAAATGAGCCTTAGAATTCTTCCCTACCTTATTCCTGTGCTGAGATACAGGCTGCTCCAACCTGCTGTAAAATGCTTGATTTCGAGAGTGAGCGAAACTAATGAAAACATTGTTGGGGTAAAACCTAAAGGGAAAGACCTAGCACCAAATCCAATTTGCCATCTGATCTAACTTCTGGAGGCAGTCAAAATGAGCCTTAGAATTCTTCCCTACCTTATTCCTGTGCTGAGATACAGGCTGCTCCAACCTGCTGTAAAATGCTTGATTTCGAGAGTGAGCGAAACTAATGAAAACATTGTTGGGGTAAAACCTAAAGGGAAAGACCTAGCACCAAATCCAATTTGCCATCTGATCTAACTTCTGGAGGCAGTCAAAATGAGCCTTAGAATTCTTCCCTACCTTATTCCTGTGCTGAGATACAGGCTGCTCCAACCTGCTGTAAAATGCTTGATTTCGAGAGTGAGCGAAACTAATGAAAACATTGTTGGGGTAAAACCTAAAGGGAAAGACCTAGCACCAAATCCAATTTGCCATCTGATCTAACTTCTGGAGGCAGTCAAAATGAGCCTTAGAATTCTTCCCTACCTTATTCCTGTGCTGATGATACAGGCTGCTCCAACCTGCTGTAAAATGCTTGATTTCGAGAGTGAGCGAAACTAATGAAAACATTGTTGGGGTAAAACCTAAAGGGAAAGACCTAGCACCAAATCCAATTTGCCATCTGATCTAACTTCTGGAGGCAGTCAAAATGAGCCTTAGAATTCTTCCCTACCTTATTCCTGTGCTGAGATACAGGCTGCTCCAACCTGCTGTAAAATGCTTGATTTCGAGAGTGAGCGAAACTAATGAAAACATTGTTGGGGTAAAACCTAAAGGGAAAGACCTAGCACCAAATCCAATTTGCCATCTGATCTAACTTCTGGAGGCAGTCAAAATGAGCCTTAGAATTCTTCCCTACCTTATTCCTGTGCTGAGATACAGGCTGCTCCAACCTGCTGTAAAATGCTTGATTTCGAGAGTGAGCGAAACTAATGAAAACATTGTTGGGGTAAAACCTAAAGGGAAAGACCTAGCACCAAATCCAATTTGCCATCTGATCTAACTTCTGGAGGCAGTCAAAATGAGCCTTAGAATTCTTCCCTACCTTATTCCTGTGCTGAGATACAGGCTGCTCCAACCTGCTGTAAAATGCTTGATTTCGAGAGTGAGCGAAACTAATGAAAACATTGTTGGGGTAAAACCTAAAGGGAAAGACCTAGCACCAAATCCAATTTGCCATCTGATCTAACTTCTGGAGGCAGTCAAAATGAGCCTTAGAATTCTTCCCTACCTTATTCCTGTGCTGAGATACAGGCTGCTCCAACCTGCTGTAAAATGCTTGATTTCGAGAGTGAGCGAAACTAATGAAAACATTGTTGGGGTAAAACCTAAAGGGAAAGACCTAGCACCAAATCCAATTTGCCATCTGATCTAACTTCTGGAGGCAGTCAAAATGAGCCTTAGAATTCTTCCCTACCTTATTCCTGTGCTGAGATACAGGCTGCTCCAACCTGCTGTAAAATGCTTGATTTCGAGAGTGAGCGAAACTAATGAAAACATTGTTGGGGTAAAACCTAAAGGGAAAGACCTAGCACCAAATCCAATTTGCCATCTGATCTAACTTCTGGAGGCAGTCAAAATGAGCCTTAGAATTCTTCCCTACCTTATTCCTGTGCTGAGATACAGGCTGCTCCAACCTGCTGTAAAATGCTTGATTTCGAGAGTGAGCGAAACTAATGAAAACATTGTTGGGGTAAAACCTAAAGGGAAAGACCTAGCACCAAATCCAATTTGCCATCTGATCTAACTTCTGGAGGCAGTCAAAATGAGCCTTAGAATTCTTCCCTACCTTATTCCTGTGCTGAGATACAGGCTGCTCCAACCTGCTGTAAAATGCTTGATTTCGAGAGTGAGCGAAACTAATGAAAACATTGTTGGGGTAAAACCTAAAGGGAAAGACCTAGCACCAAATCCAATTTGCCATCTGATCTAACTTCTGGAGGCAGTCAAAATGAGCCTTAGAATTCTTCCCTACCTTATTCCTGTGCTGAGATACAGGCTGCTCCAACCTGCTGTAAAATGCTTGATTTCGAGAGTGAGCGAAACTAATGAAAACATTGTTGGGGTAAAACCTAAAGGGAAAGACCTAGCACCAAATCCAATTTGCCATCTGATCTAACTTCTGGAGGCAGTCAAAATGAGCCTTAGAATTCTTCCCTACCTTATTCCTGTGCTGAGATACAGGCTGCTCCAACCTGCTGTAAAATGCTTGATTTCGAGAGTGAGCGAAACTAATGAAAACATTGTTGGGGTAAAACCTAAAGGGAAAGACCTAGCACCAAATCCAATTTGCCATCTGATCTAACTTCTGGAGGCAGTCAAAATGAGCCTTAGAATTCTTCCCTACCTTATTCCTGTGCTGAGATACAGGCTGCTCCAACCTGCTGTAAAATGCTTGATTTCGAGAGTGAGCGAAACTAATGAAAACATTGTTGGGGTAAAACCTAAAGGGAAAGACCTAGCACCAAATCCAATTTGCCATCTGATCTAACTTCTGGAGGCAGTCAAAATGAGCCTTAGAATTCTTCCCTACCTTATTCCTGTGCTGAGATACAGGCTGCTCCAACCTGCTGTAAAATGCTTGATTTCGAGAGTGAGCGAAACTAATGAAAACATTGTTGGGGTAAAACCTAAAGGGAAAGACCTAGCACCAAATCCAATTTGCCATCTGATCTAACTTCTGGAGGCAGTCAAAATGATCCTTAGAATTCTTCCCTACCTTATTCCTGTGCTGAGATACAGGCTGCTCCAACCTGCTGTAAAATGCTTGATTTCGAGAGTGAGCGAAACTAATGAAAACATTGTTGGGGTAAAACCTAAAGGGAAAGACCTAGCACCAAATCCAATTTGCCATCTGATCTAACTTCTGGAGGCAGTCAAAATGAGCCTTAGAATTCTTCCCTACCTTATTCCTGTGCTGAGATACAGGCTGCTCCAACCTGCTGTAAAATGCTTGATTTCGAGAGTGAGCGAAACTAATGAAAACATTGTTGGGGTAAAACCTAAAGGGAAAGACCTAGCACCAAATCCAATTTGCCATCTGATCTAACTTCTGGAGGCAGTCAAAATGAGCCTTAGAATTCTTCCCTACCTTATTCCTGTGCTGAGATACAGGCTGCTCCAACCTGCTGTAAAATGCTTGATTTCGAGAGTGAGCGAAACTAATGAAAACATTGTTGGGGTAAAACCTAAAGGGAAAGACCTAGCACCAAATCCAATTTGCCATCTGATCTAACTTCTGGAGGCAGTCAAAATGAGCCTTAGAATTCTTCCCTACCTTATTCCTGTGCTGAGATACAGGCTGCTCCAACCTGCTGTAAAATGCTTGATTTCGAGAGTGAGCGAAACTAATGAAAACATTGTTGGGGTAAAACCTAAAGGGAAAGACCTAGCACCAAATCCAATTTGCCATCTGATCTAACTTCTGGAGGCAGTCAAAATGAGCCTTAGAATTCTTCCCTACCTTATTCCTGTGCTGAGATACAGGCTGCTCCAACCTGCTGTAAAATGCTTGATTTCGAGAGTGAGCGAAACTAATGAAAACATTGTTGGGGTAAAACCTAAAGGGAAAGACCTAGCACCAAATCCAATTTGCCATCTGATCTAACTTCTGGAGGCAGTCAAAATGAGCCTTAGAATTCTTCCCTACCTTATTCCTGTGCTGAGATACAGGCTGCTCCAACCTGCTGTAAAATGCTTGATTTCGAGAGTGAGCGAAACTAATGAAAACATTGTTGGGGTAAAACCTAAAGGGAAAGACCTAGCACCAAATCCAATTTGCCATCTGATCTAACTTCTGGAGGCAGTCAAAATGAGCCTTAGAATTCTTCCCTACCTTATTCCTGTGCTGAGATACAGGCTGCTCCAACCTGCTGTAAAATGCTTGATTTCGAGAGTGAGCGAAACTAATGAAAACATTGTTGGGGTAAAACCTAAAGGGAAAGACCTAGCACCAAATCCAATTTGCCATCTGATCTAACTTCTGGAGGCAGTCAAAATGAGCCTTAGAATTCTTCCCTACCTTATTCCTGTGCTGAGATACAGGCTGCTCCAACCTGCTGTAAAATGCTTGATTTCGAGAGTGAGCGAAACTAATGAAAACATTGTTGGGGTAAAACCTAAAGGGAAAGACCTAGCACCAAATCCAATTTGCCATCTGATCTAACTTCTGGAGGCAGTCAAAATGAGCCTTAGAATTCTTCCCTACCTTATTCCTGTGCTGAGATACAGGCTGCTCCAACCTGCTGTAAAATGCTTGATTTCGAGAGTGAGCGAAACTAATGAAAACATTGTTGGGGTAAAACCTAAAGGGAAAGACCTAGCACCAAATCCAATTTGCCATCTGATCTAACTTCTGGAGGCAGTCAAAATGATCCTTAGAATTCTTCCCTACCTTATTCCTGTGCTGAGATACAGGCTGCTCCAACCTGCTGTAAAATGCTTGATTTCGAGAGTGAGCGAAACTAATGAAAACATTGTTGGGGTAAAACCTAAAGGGAAAGACCTAGCACCAAATCCAATTTGCCATCTGATCTAACTTCTGGAGGCAGTCAAAATGAGCCTTAGAATTCTTCCCTACCTTATTCCTGTGCTGAGATACAGGCTGCTCCAACCTGCTGTAAAATGCTTGATTTCGAGAGTGAGCGAAACTAATGAAAACATTGTTGGGGTAAAACCTAAAGGGAAAGACCTAGCACCAAATCCAATTTGCCATCTGATCTAACTTCTGGAGGCAGTCAAAATGAGCCTTAGAATTCTTCCCTACCTTATTCCTGTGCTGAGATACAGGCTGCTCCAACCTGCTGTAAAATGCTTGATTTCGAGAGTGAGCGAAACTAATGAAAACATTGTTGGGGTAAAACCTAAAGGGAAAGACCTAGCACCAAATCCAATTTGCCATCTGATCTAACTTCTGGAGGCAGTCAAAATGATTCTTAGAATTCTTCCCTACCTTATTCCTGTGCTGAGATACAGGCTGCTCCAACCTGCTGTAAAATGCTTGATTTCGAGAGTGAGCGAAACTAATGAAAACATTGTTGGGGTAAAACCTAAAGGGAAAGACCTAGCACCAAATCCAATTTGCCATCTGATCTAACTTCTGGAGGCAGTCAAAATGATCCTTAGAATTCTTCCCTACCTTATTCCTGTGCTGAGATACAGGCTGCTCCAACCTGCTGTAAAATGCTTGATTTCGAGAGTGAGCGAAACTAATGAAAACATTGTTGGGGTAAAACCTAAAGGGAAAGACCTAGCACCAAATCCAATTTGCCATCTGATCTAACTTCTGGAGGCAGTCAAAATGAGCCTTAGAATTCTTCCCTACCTTATTCCTGTGCTGAGATACAGGCTGCTCCAACCTGCTGTAAAATGCTTGATTTCGAGAGTGAGCGAAACTAATGAAAACATTGTTGGGGTAAAACCTAAAGGGAAAGACCTAGCACCAAATCCAATTTGCCATCTGATCTAACTTCTGGAGGCAGTCAAAATGAGCCTTAGAATTCTTCCCTACCTTATTCCTGTGCTGAGATACAGGCTGCTCCAACCTGCTGTAAAATGCTTGATTTCGAGAGTGAGCGAAACTAATGAAAACATTGTTGGGGTAAAACCTAAAGGGAAAGACCTAGCACCAAATCCAATTTGCCATCTGATCTAACTTCTGGAGGCAGTCAAAATGAGCCTTAGAATTCTTCCCTACCTTATTCCTGTGCTGAGATACAGGCTGCTCCAACCTGCTGTAAAATGCTTGATTTCGAGAGTGAGCGAAACTAATGAAAACATTGTTGGGGTAAAACCTAAAGGGAAAGACCTAGCACCAAATCCAATTTGCCATCTGATCTAACTTCTGGAGGCAGTCAAAATGAGCCTTAGAATTCTTCCCTACCTTATTCCTGTGCTGAGATACAGGCTGCTCCAACCTGCTGTAAAATGCTTGATTTCGAGAGTGAGCGAAACTAATGAAAACATTGTTGGGGTAAAACCTAAAGGGAAAGACCTAGCACCAAATCCAATTTGCCATCTGATCTAACTTCTGGAGGCAGTCAAAATGAGCCTTAGAATTCTTCCCTACCTTATTCCTGTGCTGAGATACAGGCTGCTCCAACCTGCTGTAAAATGCTTGATTTCGAGAGTGAGCGAAACTAATGAAAACATTGTTGGGGTAAAACCTAAAGGGAAAGACCTAGCACCAAATCCAATTTGCCATCTGATCTAACTTCTGGAGGCAGTCAAAATGAGCCTTAGAATTCTTCCCTACCTTATTCCTGTGCTGAGATACAGGCTGCTCCAACCTGCTGTAAAATGCTTGATTTCGAGAGTGAGCGAAACTAATGAAAACATTGTTGGGGTAAAACCTAAAGGGAAAGACCTAGCACCAAATCCAATTTGCCATCTGATCTAACTTCTGGAGGCAGTCAAAATGAGCCTTAGAATTCTTCCCTACCTTATTCCTGTGCTGAGATACAGGCTGCTCCAACCTGCTGTAAAATGCTTGATTTCGAGAGTGAGCGAAACTAATGAAAACATTGTTGGGGTAAAACCTAAAGGGAAAGACCTAGCACCAAATCCAATTTGCCATCTGATCTAACTTCTGGAGGCAGTCAAAATGAGCCTTAGAATTCTTCCCTACCTTATTCCTGTGCTGAGATACAGGCTGCTCCAACCTGCTGTAAAATGCTTGATTTCGAGAGTGAGCGAAACTAATGAAAACATTGTTGGGGTAAAACCTAAAGGGAAAGACCTAGCACCAAATCCAATTTGCCATCTGATCTAACTTCTGGAGGCAGTCAAAATGAGCCTTAGAATTCTTCCCTACCTTATTCCTGTGCTGAGATACAGGCTGCTCCAACCTGCTGTAAAATGCTTGATTTCGAGAGTGAGCGAAACTAATGAAAACATTGTTGGGGTAAAACCTAAAGGGAAAGACCTAGCACCAAATCCAATTTGCCATCTGATCTAACTTCTGGAGGCAGTCAAAATGAGCCTTAGAATTCTTCCCTACCTTATTCCTGTGCTGAGATACAGGCTGCTCCAACCTGCTGTAAAATGCTTGATTTCGAGAGTGAGCGAAACTAATGAAAACATTGTTGGGGTAAAACCTAAAGGGAAAGACCTAGCACCAAATCCAATTTGCCATCTGATCTAACTTCTGGAGGCAGTCAAAATGATTCCTTAGAATTCTTCCCTACCTTATTCCTGTGCTGAGATACAGGCTGCTCCAACCTGCTGTAAAATGCTTGATTTCGAGAGTGAGCGAAACTAATGAAAACATTGTTGGGGTAAAACCTAAAGGGAAAGACCTAGCACCAAATCCAATTTGCCATCTGATCTAACTTCTGGAGGCAGTCAAAATGAGCCTTAGAATTCTTCCCTACCTTATTCCTGTGCTGAGATACAGGCTGCTCCAACCTGCTGTAAAATGCTTGATTTCGAGAGTGAGCGAAACTAATGAAAACATTGTTGGGGTAAAACCTAAAGGGAAAGACCTAGCACCAAATCCAATTTGCCATCTGATCTAACTTCTGGAGGCAGTCAAAATGAGCCTTAGAATTCTTCCCTACCTTATTCCTGTGCTGAGATACAGGCTGCTCCAACCTGCTGTAAAATGCTTGATTTCGAGAGTGAGCGAAACTAATGAAAACATTGTTGGGGTAAAACCTAAAGGGAAAGACCTAGCACCAAATCCAATTTGCCATCTGATCTAACTTCTGGAGGCAGTCAAAATGATCCTTAGAATTCTTCCCTACCTTATTCCTGTGCTGAGATACAGGCTGCTCCAACATGCTGTAAAATGCTTGATTTCGAGAGTGAGCGAAACTAATGAAAACATTGTTGGGGTAAAACCTAAAGGGAAAGACCTAGCACCAAATCCAATTTGCCATCTGATCTAACTTCTGGAGGCAGTCAAAATGATCCTTAGAATTCTTCCCTACCTTATTCCTGTGCTGAGATACAGGCTGCTCCAACCTGCTGTAAAATGCTTGATTTCGAGAGTGAGCGAAACTAATGAAAACATTGTTGGGGTAAAACCTAAAGGGAAAGACCTAGCACCAAATCCAATTTGCCATCTGATCTAACTTCTGGAGGCAGTCAAAATGAGCCTTAGAATTCTTCCCTACCTTATTCCTGTGCTGAGATACAGGCTGCTCCAACCTGCTGTAAAATGCTTGATTTCGAGAGTGAGCGAAACTAATGAAAACATTGTTGGGGTAAAACCTAAAGGGAAAGACCTAGCACCAAATCCAATTTGCCATCTGATCTAACTTCTGGAGGCAGTCAAAATGAGCCTTAGAATTCTTCCCTACCTTATTCCTGTGCTGAGATACAGGCTGCTCCAACCTGCTGTAAAATGCTTGATTTCAAGAGTGAGCGAAACTAATGAAAACATTGTTGGGGTAAAACCTAAAGGGAAAGACCTAACACCAAATCCAATTTGCCATCTGATCTAACTTCTGGAGGCAGTCAAAATGATCCTTAGAATTCTTCCCTACCTTATTCCTGTGCTGAGATACAGGCTGCTCCAACCTGCTGTAAAATGCTTTGATTTCGAGAGTGAGCGAAACTAATGAAAACATTGTTGGGGTAAAACCTAAAGGGAAAGACCTAGCACCAAATCCAATTTGCCATCTGATCTAACTTCTGGAGGCAGTCAAAATGAGCCTTAGAATTCTTCCCTACCTTATTCCTGTGCTGAGATACAGGCTGCTCCAACCTGCTGTAAAATGCTTGATTTCGAGATGTGAGCGAAACTAATGAAAACATTGTTGGGGGTAAAACCTAAAGGGAAAGACCTAGCACCAAATCCAATTTGCCATCTGATCTAACTTCTGGAGGCAGTCAAAATGAGCCTTAGAATTCTTCCCTACCTTATTCCTGTGCTGAGATACAGGCTGCTCCAACCTGCTGTAAAATGCTTGATTTCGAGAGTGAGCGAAACTAATGAAAACATTGTTGGGGTAAAACCTAAAGGGAAAGACCTAGCACCAAATCCAATTTGCCATCTGATCTAACTTCTGGAGGCAGTCAAAATGAGCCTTAGAATTCTTCCCTACCTTATTCCTGTGCTGAGATACAGGCTGCTCCAACCTGCTGTAAAATGCTTGATTTCGAGAGTGAGCGAAACTAATGAAAACATTGTTGGGGTAAAACCTAAAGGGAAAGACCTAGCACCAAATCCAATTTGCCATCTGATCTAACTTCTGGAGGCAGTCAAAATGAGCCTTAGAATTCTTCCCTACCTTATTCCTGTGCTGAGATACAGGCTGCTCCAACCTGCTGTAAAATGCTTGATTTCGAGAGTGAGCGAAACTAATGAAAACATTGTTGGGGTAAAACCTAAAGGGAAAGACCTAGCACCAAATCCAATTTGCCATCTGATCTAACTTCTGGAGGCAGTCAAAATGAGCCTTAGAATTCTTCCCTACCTTATTCCTGTGCTGAGATACAGGCTGCTCCAACCTGCTGTAAAATGCTTGATTTCGAGAGTGAGCGAAACTAATGAAAACATTGTTGGGGTAAAACCTAAAGGGAAAGACCTAGCACCAAATCCAATTTGCCATCTGATCTAACTTCTGGAGGCAGTCAAAATGAGCCTTAGAATTCTTCCCTACCTTATTCCTGTGCTGAGATACAGGCTGCTCCAACCTGCTGTAAAATGCTTGATTTCGAGAGTGAGCGAAACTAATGAAAACATTGTTGGGGTAAAACCTAAAGGGAAAGACCTAGCACCAAATCCAATTTGCCATCTGATCTAACTTCTGGAGGCAGTCAAAATGAGCCTTAGAATTCTTCCCTACCTTATTCCTGTGCTGAGATACAGGCTGCTCCAACCTGCTGTAAAATGCTTGATTTCGAGAGTGAGCGAAACTAATGAAAACATTGTTGGGGTAAAACCTAAAGGGAAAGACCTAGCACCAAATCCAATTTGCCATCTGATCTAACTTCTGGAGGCAGTCAAAATGAGCCTTAGAATTCTTCCCTACCTTATTCCTGTGCTGAGATACAGGCTGCTCCAACCTGCTGTAAAATGCTTGATTTCGAGAGTGAGCGAAACTAATGAAAACATTGTTGGGGTAAAACCTAAAGGGAAAGACCTAGCACCAAATCCAATTTGCCATCTGATCTAACTTCTGGAGGCAGTCAAAATGAGCCTTAGAATTCTTCCCTACCTTATTCCTGTGCTGAGATACAGGCTGCTCCAACCTGCTGTAAAATGCTTGATTTCGAGAGTGAGCGAAACTAATGAAAACATTGTTGGGGTAAAACCTAAAGGGAAAGACCTAGCACCAAATCCAATTTGCCATCTGATCTAACTTCTGGAGGCAGTCAAAATGAGCCTTAGAATTCTTCCCTACCTTATTCCTGTGCTGAGATACAGGCTGCTCCAACCTGCTGTAAAATGCTTGATTTCGAGAGTGAGCGAAACTAATGAAAACATTGTTGGGGTAAAACCTAAAGGGAAAGACCTAGCACCAAATCCAATTTGCCATCTGATCTAACTTCTGGAGGCAGTCAAAATGAGCCTTAGAATTCTTCCCTACCTTATTCCTGTGCTGAGATACAGGCTGCTCCAACCTGCTGTAAAATGCTTGATTTCGAGAGTGAGCGAAACTAATGAAAACATTGTTGGGGTAAAACCTAAAGGGAAAGACCTAGCACCAAATCCAATTTGCCATCTGATCTAACTTCTGGAGGCAGTCAAAATGAGCCTTAGAATTCTTCCCTACCTTATTCCTGTGCTGAGATACAGGCTGCTCCAACCTGCTGTAAAATGCTTGATTTCGAGAGTGAGCGAAACTAATGAAAACATTGTTGGGGTAAAACCTAAAGGGAAAGACCTAGCACCAAATCCAATTTGCCATCTGATCTAACTTCTGGAGGCAGTCAAAATGAGCCTTAGAATTCTTCCCTACCTTATTCCTGTGCTGAGATACAGGCTGCTCCAACCTGCTGTAAAATGCTTGATTTCGAGAGTGAGCGAAACTAATGAAAACATTGTTGGGGTAAAACCTAAAGGGAAAGACCTAGCACCAAATCCAATTTGCCATCTGATCTAACTTCTGGAGGCAGTCAAAATGAGCCTTAGAATTCTTCCCTACCTTATTCCTGTGCTGAGATACAGGCTGCTCCAACCTGCTGTAAAATGCTTGATTTCGAGAGTGAGCGAAACTAATGAAAACATTGTTGGGGTAAAACCTAAAGGGAAAGACCTAGCACCAAATCCAATTTGCCATCTGATCTAACTTCTGGAGGCAGTCAAAATGAGCCTTAGAATTCTTCCCTACCTTATTCCTGTGCTGAGATACAGGCTGCTCCAACCTGCTGTAAAATGCTTGATTTCGAGAGTGAGCGAAACTAATGAAAACATTGTTGGGGTAAAACCTAAAGGGAAAGACCTAGCACCAAATCCAATTTGCCATCTGATCTAACTTCTGGAGGCAGTCAAAATGAGCCTTAGAATTCTTCCCTACCTTATTCCTGTGCTGAGATACAGGCTGCTCCAACCTGCTGTAAAATGCTTGATTTCGAGAGTGAGCGAAACTAATGAAAACATTGTTGGGGTAAAACCTAAAGGGAAAGACCTAGCACCAAATCCAATTTGCCATCTGATCTAACTTCTGGAGGCAGTCAAAATGAGCCTTAGAATTCTTCCCTACCTTATTCCTGTGCTGAGATACAGGCTGCTCCAACCTGCTGTAAAATGCTTGATTTCGAGAGTGAGCGAAACTAATGAAAACATTGTTGGGGTAAAACCTAAAGGGAAAGACCTAGCACCAAATCCAATTTGCCATCTGATCTAACTTCTGGAGGCAGTCAAAATGAGCCTTAGAATTCTTCCCTACCTTATTCCTGTGCTGAGATACAGGCTGCTCCAACCTGCTGTAAAATGCTTGATTTCGAGAGTGAGCGAAACTAATGAAAACATTGTTGGGGTAAAACCTAAAGGGAAAGACCTAGCACCAAATCCAATTTGCCATCTGATCTAACTTCTGGAGGCAGTCAAAATGAGCCTTAGAATTCTTCCCTACCTTATTCCTGTGCTGAGATACAGGCTGCTCCAACCTGCTGTAAAATGCTTGATTTCGAGAGTGAGCGAAACTAATGAAAACATTGTTGGGGTAAAACCTAAAGGGAAAGACCTAGCACCAAATCCAATTTGCCATCTGATCTAACTTCTGGAGGCAGTCAAAATGAGCCTTAGAATTCTTCCCTACCTTATTCCTGTGCTGAGATACAGGCTGCTCCAACCTGCTGTAAAATGCTTGATTTCGAGAGTGAGCGAAACTAATGAAAACATTGTTGGGGTAAAACCTAAAGGGAAAGACCTAGCACCAAATCCAATTTGCCATCTGATCTAACTTCTGGAGGCAGTCAAAATGAGCCTTAGAATTCTTCCCTACCTTATTCCTGTGCTGAGATACAGGCTGCTCCAACCTGCTGTAAAATGCTTGATTTCGAGAGTGAGCGAAACTAATGAAAACATTGTTGGGGTAAAACCTAAAGGGAAAGACCTAGCACCAAATCCAATTTGCCATCTGATCTAACTTCTGGAGGCAGTCAAAATGAGCCTTAGAATTCTTCCCTACCTTATTCCTGTGCTGAGATACAGGCTGCTCCAACCTGCTGTAAAATGCTTGATTTCGAGAGTGAGCGAAACTAATGAAAACATTGTTGGGGTAAAACCTAAAGGGAAAGACCTAGCACCAAATCCAATTTGCCATCTGATCTAACTTCTGGAGGCAGTCAAAATGAGCCTTAGAATTCTTCCCTACCTTATTCCTGTGCTGAGATACAGGCTGCTCCAACCTGCTGTAAAATGCTTGATTTCGAGAGTGAGCGAAACTAATGAAAACATTGTTGGGGTAAAACCTAAAGGGAAAGACCTAGCACCAAATCCAATTTGCCATCTGATCTAACTTCTGGAGGCAGTCAAAATGAGCCTTAGAATTCTTCCCTACCTTATTCCTGTGCTGAGATACAGGCTGCTCCAACCTGCTGTAAAATGCTTGATTTCGAGAGTGAGCGAAACTAATGAAAACATTGTTGGGGTAAAACCTAAAGGGAAAGACCTAGCACCAAATCCAATTTGCCATCTGATCTAACTTCTGGAGGCAGTCAAAATGAGCCTTAGAATTCTTCCCTACCTTATTCCTGTGCTGAGATACAGGCTGCTCCAACCTGCTGTAAAATGCTTGATTTCGAGAGTGAGCGAAACTAATGAAAACATTGTTGGGGTAAAACCTAAAGGGAAAGACCTAGCACCAAATCCAATTTGCCATCTGATCTAACTTCTGGAGGCAGTCAAAATGAGCCTTAGAATTCTTCCCTACCTTATTCCTGTGCTGAGATACAGGCTGCTCCAACCTGCTGTAAAATGCTTGATTTCGAGAGTGAGCGAAACTAATGAAAACATTGTTGGGGTAAAACCTAAAGGGAAAGACCTAGCACCAAATCCAATTTGCCATCTGATCTAACTTCTGGAGGCAGTCAAAATGAGCCTTAGAATTCTTCCCTACCTTATTCCTGTGCTGAGATACAGGCTGCTCCAACCTGCTGTAAAATGCTTGATTTCGAGAGTGAGCGAAACTAATGAAAACATTGTTGGGGTAAAACCTAAAGGGAAAGACCTAGCACCAAATCCAATTTGCCATCTGATCTAACTTCTGGAGGCAGTCAAAATGAGCCTTAGAATTCTTCCCTACCTTATTCCTGTGCTGAGATACAGGCTGCTCCAACCTGCTGTAAAATGCTTGATTTCGAGAGTGAGCGAAACTAATGAAAACATTGTTGGGGTAAAACCTAAAGGGAAAGACCTAGCACCAAATCCAATTTGCCATCTGATCTAACTTCTGGAGGCAGTCAAAATGAGCCTTAGAATTCTTCCCTACCTTATTCCTGTGCTGAGATACAGGCTGCTCCAACCTGCTGTAAAATGCTTGATTTCGAGAGTCGAGCGAAACTAATGAAAACATTGTTGGGGTAAAACCTAAAGGGAAAGACCTAGCACCAAATCCAATTTGCCATCTGATCTAACTTCTGGAGGCAGTCAAAATGAGCCTTAGAATTCTTCCCTACCTTATTCCTGTGCTGAGATACAGGCTGCTCCAACCTGCTGTAAAATGCTTGATTTCGAGAGTGAGCGAAACTAATGAAAACATTGTTGGGGTAAAACCTAAAGGGAAAGACCTAGCACCAAATCCAATTTGCCATCTGATCTAACTTCTGGAGGCAGTCAAAATGAGCCTTAGAATTCTTCCCTACCTTATTCCTGTGCTGAGATACAGGCTGCTCCAACCTGCTGTAAAATGCTTGATTTCGAGAGTGAGCGAAACTAATGAAAACATTGTTGGGGTAAAACCTAAAGGGAAAGACCTAGCACCAAATCCAATTTGCCATCTGATCTAACTTCTGGAGGCAGTCAAAATGAGCCTTAGAATTCTTCCCTACCTTATTCCTGTGCTGAGATACAGGCTGCTCCAACCTGCTGTAAAATGCTTGATTTCGAGAGTGAGCGAAACTAATGAAAACATTGTTGGGGTAAAACCTAAAGGGAAAGACCTAGCACCAAATCCAATTTGCCATCTGATCTAACTTCTGGAGGCAGTCAAAATGAGCCTTAGAATTCTTCCCTACCTTATTCCTGTGCTGAGATACAGGCTGCTCCAACCTGCTGTAAAATGCTTGATTTCGAGAGTGAGCGAAACTAATGAAAACATTGTTGGGGTAAAACCTAAAGGGAAAGACCTAGCACCAAATCCAATTTGCCATCTGATCTAACTTCTGGAGGCAGTCAAAATGAGCCTTAGAATTCTTCCCTACCTTATTCCTGTGCTGAGATACAGGCTGCTCCAACCTGCTGTAAAATGCTTGATTTCGAGAGTGAGCGAAACTAATGAAAACATTGTTGGGGTAAAACCTAAAGGGAAAGACCTAGCACCAAATCCAATTTGCCATCTGATCTAACTTCTGGAGGCAGTCAAAATGAGCCTTAGAATTCTTCCCTACCTTATTCCTGTGCTGAGATACAGGCTGCTCCAACCTGCTGTAAAATGCTTGATTTCGAGAGTGAGCGAAACTAATGAAAACATTGTTGGGGTAAAACCTAAAGGGAAAGACCTAGCACCAAATCCAATTTGCCATCTGATCTAACTTCTGGAGGCAGTCAAAATGAGCCTTAGAATTCTTCCCTACCTTATTCCTGTGCTGAGATACAGGCTGCTCCAACCTGCTGTAAAATGCTTGATTTCGAGAGTGAGCGAAACTAATGAAAACATTGTTGGGGTAAAACCTAAAGGGAAAGACCTAGCACCAAATCCAATTTGCCATCTGATCTAACTTCTGGAGGCAGTCAAAATGAGCCTTAGAATTCTTCCCTACCTTATTCCTGTGCTGAGATACAGGCTGCTCCAACCTGCTGTAAAATGCTTGATTTCGAGAGTGAGCGAAACTAATGAAAACATTGTTGGGGTAAAACCTAAAGGGAAAGACCTAGCACCAAATCCAATTTGCCATCTGATCTAACTTCTGGAGGCAGTCAAAATGAGCCTTAGAATTCTTCCCTACCTTATTCCTGTGCTGAGATACAGGCTGCTCCAACCTGCTGTAAAATGCTTGATTTCGAGAGTGAGCGAAACTAATGAAAACATTGTTGGGGTAAAACCTAAAGGGAAAGACCTAGCACCAAATCCAATTTGCCATCTGATCTAACTTCTGGAGGCAGTCAAAATGAGCCTTAGAATTCTTCCCTACCTTATTCCTGTGCTGAGATACAGGCTGCTCCAACCTGCTGTAAAATGCTTGATTTCGAGAGTGAGCGAAACTAATGAAAACATTGTTGGGGTAAAACCTAAAGGGAAAGACCTAGCACCAAATCCAATTTGCCATCTGATCTAACTTCTGGAGGCAGTCAAAATGAGCCTTAGAATTCTTCCCTACCTTATTCCTGTGCTGAGATACAGGCTGCTCCAACCTGCTGTAAAATGCTTGATTTCGAGAGTGAGCGAAACTAATGAAAACATTGTTGGGGTAAAACCTAAAGGGAAAGACCTAGCACCAAATCCAATTTGCCATCTGATCTAACTTCTGGAGGCAGTCAAAATGAGCCTTAGAATTCTTCCCTACCTTATTCCTGTGCTGAGATACAGGCTGCTCCAACCTGCTGTAAAATGCTTGATTTCGAGAGTGAGCGAAACTAATGAAAACATTGTTGGGGTAAAACCTAAAGGGAAAGACCTAGCACCAAATCCAATTTGCCATCTGATCTAACTTCTGGAGGCAGTCAAAATGAGCCTTAGAATTCTTCCCTACCTTATTCCTGTGCTGAGATACAGGCTGCTCCAACCTGCTGTAAAATGCTTGATTTCGAGAGTGAGCGAAACTAATGAAAACATTGTTGGGGTAAAACCTAAAGGGAAAGACCTAGCACCAAATCCAATTTGCCATCTGATCTAACTTCTGGAGGCAGTCAAAATGAGCCTTAGAATTCTTCCCTACCTTATTCCTGTGCTGAGATACAGGCTGCTCCAACCTGCTGTAAAATGCTTGATTTCGAGAGTGAGCGAAACTAATGAAAACATTGTTGGGGTAAAACCTAAAGGGAAAGACCTAGCACCAAATCCAATTTGCCATCTGATCTAACTTCTGGAGGCAGTCAAAATGAGCCTTAGAATTCTTCCCTACCTTATTCCTGTGCTGAGATACAGGCTGCTCCAACCTGCTGTAAAATGCTTGATTTCGAGAGTGAGCGAAACTAATGAAAACATTGTTGGGGTAAAACCTAAAGGGAAAGACCTAGCACCAAATCCAATTTGCCATCTGATCTAACTTCTGGAGGCAGTCAAAATGAGCCTTAGAATTCTTCCCTACCTTATTCCTGTGCTGAGATACAGGCTGCTCCAACCTGCTGTAAAATGCTTGATTTCGAGAGTGAGCGAAACTAATGAAAACATTGTTGGGGTAAAACCTAAAGGGAAAGACCTAGCACCAAATCCAATTTGCCATCTGATCTAACTTCTGGAGGCAGTCAAAATGAGCCTTAGAATTCTTCCCTACCTTATTCCTGTGCTGAGATACAGGCTGCTCCAACCTGCTGTAAAATGCTTGATTTCGAGAGTGAGCGAAACTAATGAAAACATTGTTGGGGTAAAACCTAAAGGGAAAGACCTAGCACCAAATCCAATTTGCCATCTGATCTAACTTCTGGAGGCAGTCAAAATGAGCCTTAGAATTCTTCCCTACCTTATTCCTGTGCTGAGATACAGGCTGCTCCAACCTGCTGTAAAATGCTTGATTTCGAGAGTGAGCGAAACTAATGAAAACATTGTTGGGGTAAAACCTAAAGGGAAAGACCTAGCACCAAATCCAATTTGCCATCTGATCTAACTTCTGGAGGCAGTCAAAATGAGCCTTAGAATTCTTCCCTACCTTATTCCTGTGCTGAGATACAGGCTGCTCCAACCTGCTGTAAAATGCTTGATTTCGAGAGTGAGCGAAACTAATGAAAACATTGTTGGGGTAAAACCTAAAGGGAAAGACCTAGCACCAAATCCAATTTGCCATCTGATCTAACTTCTGGAGGCAGTCAAAATGAGCCTTAGAATTCTTCCCTACCTTATTCCTGTGCTGAGATACAGGCTGCTCCAACCTGCTGTAAAATGCTTGATTTCGAGAGTGAGCGAAACTAATGAAAACATTGTTGGGGTAAAACCTAAAGGGAAAGACCTAGCACCAAATCCAATTTGCCATCTGATCTAACTTCTGGAGGCAGTCAAAATGAGCCTTAGAATTCTTCCCTACCTTATTCCTGTGCTGAGATACAGGCTGCTCCAACCTGCTGTAAAATGCTTGATTTCGAGAGTGAGCGAAACTAATGAAAACATTGTTGGGGTAAAACCTAAAGGGAAAGACCTAGCACCAAATCCAATTTGCCATCTGATCTAACTTCTGGAGGCAGTCAAAATGAGCCTTAGAATTCTTCCCTACCTTATTCCTGTGCTGAGATACAGGCTGCTCCAACCTGCTGTAAAATGCTTGATTTCGAGAGTGAGCGAAACTAATGAAAACATTGTTGGGGTAAAACCTAAAGGGAAAGACCTAGCACCAAATCCAATTTGCCATCTGATCTAACTTCTGGAGGCAGTCAAAATGAGCCTTAGAATTCTTCCCTACCTTATTCCTGTGCTGAGATACAGGCTGCTCCAACCTGCTGTAAAATGCTTGATTTCGAGAGTGAGCGAAACTAATGAAAACATTGTTGGGGTAAAACCTAAAGGGAAAGACCTAGCACCAAATCCAATTTGCCATCTGATCTAACTTCTGGAGGCAGTCAAAATGAGCCTTAGAATTCTTCCCTACCTTATTCCTGTGCTGAGATACAGGCTGCTCCAACCTGCTGTAAAATGCTTGATTTCGAGAGTGAGCGAAACTAATGAAAACATTGTTGGGGTAAAACCTAAAGGGAAAGACCTAGCACCAAATCCAATTTGCCATCTGATCTAACTTCTGGAGGCAGTCAAAATGAGCCTTAGAATTCTTCCCTACCTTATTCCTGTGCTGAGATACAGGCTGCTCCAACCTGCTGTAAAATGCTTGATTTCGAGAGTGAGCGAAACTAATGAAAACATTGTTGGGGTAAAACCTAAAGGGAAAGACCTAGCACCAAATCCAATTTGCCATCTGATCTAACTTCTGGAGGCAGTCAAAATGAGCCTTAGAATTCTTCCCTACCTTATTCCTGTGCTGAGATACAGGCTGCTCCAACCTGCTGTAAAATGCTTGATTTCGAGAGTGAGCGAAACTAATGAAAACATTGTTGGGGTAAAACCTAAAGGGAAAGACCTAGCACCAAATCCAATTTGCCATCTGATCTAACTTCTGGAGGCAGTCAAAATGAGCCTTAGAATTCTTCCCTACCTTATTCCTGTGCTGAGATACAGGCTGCTCCAACCTGCTGTAAAATGCTTGATTTCGAGAGTGAGCGAAACTAATGAAAACATTGTTGGGGTAAAACCTAAAGGGAAAGACCTAGCACCAAATCCAATTTGCCATCTGATCTAACTTCTGGAGGCAGTCAAAATGAGCCTTAGAATTCTTCCCTACCTTATTCCTGTGCTGAGATACAGGCTGCTCCAACCTGCTGTAAAATGCTTGATTTCGAGAGTGAGCGAAACTAATGAAAACATTGTTGGGGTAAAACCTAAAGGGAAAGACCTAGCACCAAATCCAATTTGCCATCTGATCTAACTTCTGGAGGCAGTCAAAATGAGCCTTAGAATTCTTCCCTACCTTATTCCTGTGCTGAGATACAGGCTGCTCCAACCTGCTGTAAAATGCTTGATTTCGAGAGTGAGCGAAACTAATGAAAACATTGTTGGGGTAAAACCTAAAGGGAAAGACCTAGCACCAAATCCAATTTGCCATCTGATCTAACTTCTGGAGGCAGTCAAAATGAGCCTTAGAATTCTTCCCTACCTTATTCCTGTGCTGAGATACAGGCTGCTCCAACCTGCTGTAAAATGCTTGATTTCGAGAGTGAGCGAAACTAATGAAAACATTGTTGGGGTAAAACCTAAAGGGAAAGACCTAGCACCAAATCCAATTTGCCATCTGATCTAACTTCTGGAGGCAGTCAAAATGAGCCTTAGAATTCTTCCCTACCTTATTCCTGTGCTGAGATACAGGCTGCTCCAACCTGCTGTAAAATGCTTGATTTCGAGAGTGAGCGAAACTAATGAAAACATTGTTGGGGTAAAACCTAAAGGGAAAGACCTAGCACCAAATCCAATTTGCCATCTGATCTAACTTCTGGAGGCAGTCAAAATGAGCCTTAGAATTCTTCCCTACCTTATTCCTGTGCTGAGATACAGGCTGCTCCAACCTGCTGTAAAATGCTTGATTTCGAGAGTGAGCGAAACTAATGAAAACATTGTTGGGGTAAAACCTAAAGGGAAAGACCTAGCACCAAATCCAATTTGCCATCTGATCTAACTTCTGGAGGCAGTCAAAATGAGCCTTAGAATTCTTCCCTACCTTATTCCTGTGCTGAGATACAGGCTGCTCCAACCTGCTGTAAAATGCTTGATTTCGAGAGTGAGCGAAACTAATGAAAACATTGTTGGGGTAAAACCTAAAGGGAAAGACCTAGCACCAAATCCAATTTGCCATCTGATCTAACTTCTGGAGGCAGTCAAAATGAGCCTTAGAATTCTTCCCTACCTTATTCCTGTGCTGAGATACAGGCTGCTCCAACCTGCTCGTAAAATGCTTGATTTCGAGAGTGAGCGAAACTAATGAAAACATTGTTGGGGTAAAACCTAAAGGGAAAGACCTAGCACCAAATCCAATTTGCCATCTGATCTAACTTCTGGAGGCAGTCAAAATGAGCCTTAGAATTCTTCCCTACCTTATTCCTGTGCTGAGATACAGGCTGCTCCAACCTGCTGTAAAATGCTTGATTTCGAGAGTGAGCGAAACTAATGAAAACATTGTTGGGGTAAAACCTAAAGGGAAAGACCTAGCACCAAATCCAATTTGCCATCTGATCTAACTTCTGGAGGCAGTCAAAATGAGCCTTAGAATTCTTCCCTACCTTATTCCTGTGCTGAGATACAGGCTGCTCCAACCTGCTGTAAAATGCTTGATTTCGAGAGTGAGCGAAACTAATGAAAACATTGTTGGGGTAAAACCTAAAGGGAAAGACCTAGCACCAAATCCAATTTGCCATCTGATCTAACTTCTGGAGGCAGTCAAAATGAGCCTTAGAATTCTTCCCTACCTTATTCCTGTGCTGAGATACAGGCTGCTCCAACCTGCTGTAAAATGCTTGATTTCGAGAGTGAGCGAAACTAATGAAAACATTGTTGGGGTAAAACCTAAAGGGAAAGACCTAGCACCAAATCCAATTTGCCATCTGATCTAACTTCTGGAGGCAGTCAAAATGAGCCTTAGAATTCTTCCCTACCTTATTCCTGTGCTGAGATACAGGCTGCTCCAACCTGCTGTAAAATGCTTGATTTCGAGAGTGAGCGAAACTAATGAAAACATTGTTGGGGTAAAACCTAAAGGGAAAGACCTAGCACCAAATCCAATTTGCCATCTGATCTAACTTCTGGAGGCAGTCAAAATGAGCCTTAGAATTCTTCCCTACCTTATTCCTGTGCTGAGATACAGGCTGCTCCAACCTGCTGTAAAATGCTTGATTTCGAGAGTGAGCGAAACTAATGAAAACATTGTTGGGGTAAAACCTAAAGGGAAAGACCTAGCACCAAATCCAATTTGCCATCTGATCTAACTTCTGGAGGCAGTCAAAATGAGCCTTAGAATTCTTCCCTCCCTTATTCCTGTGCTGAGATACAGGCTGCTCCAACCTGCTGTAAAATGCTTGATTTCGAGAGTGAGCGAAACTAATGAAAAACATTGTTGGGGTAAAACCTAAAGGGAAAGACCTAGCACCAAATCCAATTTGCCATCTGATCTAACTTCTGGAGGCAGTCAAAATGAGCCTTAGAATTCTTCCCTCCCTTATTCCTGTGCTGAGATACAGGCTGCTCCCAACCTGCTGTAAAATGCTTGATTTCGAGAGTGAGCGAAACTAATGAAAACATTGTTGGGGTAAAACCTAAAGGGAAAGACCTAGCACCAAATCCAATTTGCCATCTGATCTAACTTCTGGAGGCAGTCAAAATGAGCCTTAGAATTCTTCCCTCCCTTATTCCTGTGCTGAGATACAGGCTGCTCCAACCTGCTGTAAAATGCTTGATTTCGAGAGTGAGCGAAACTAATGAAAACATTGTTGGGGTAAAACCTAAAGGGAAAGACCTAGCACCAAATCCAATTTGCCATCTGATCTAACTTCTGGAGGCAGTCAAAATGAGCCTTAGAATTCTTCCCTCCCTTATTCCTGTGCTGAGATACAGGCTGCTCCAACCTGCTGTAAAATGCTTGATTTCGAGAGTGAGCGAAACTAATGAAAACATTGTTGGGGTAAAACCTAAAGGGAAAGACCTAGCACCAAATCCAATTTGCCATCTGATCTAACTTCTGGAGGCAGTCAAAATGAGCCTTAGAATTCTTCCCTACCCTTATTCCTGTGCTGAGATACAGGCTGCTCCAACCTGCTGTAAAATGCTTGATTTCGAGAGTGAGCGAAACTAATGAAAACATTGTTGGGGTAAAACCTAAAGGGAAAGACCTAGCACCAAATCCAATTTGCCATCTGATCTAACTTCTGGAGGCAGTCAAAATGAGCCTTAGAATTCTTCCCCTACCTTATTCCTGTGCTGAGATACAGGCTGCTCCAACCTGCTGTAAAATGCTTGATTTCGAGAGTGAGCGAAAACTAATGAAAACATTGTTGGGGTAAAACCTAAAGGGAAAGACCTAGCACCAAATCCAATTTGCCATCTGATCTAACTTCTGGAGGCAGTCAAAATGAGCCTTAGAATTCTTCCCTACCTTATTCCTGTGCTGAGATACAGGCTGCTCCAACCTGCTGTAAAATGCTTGATTTCGAGAGTGAGCGAAACTAATGAAAACATTGTTGGGGTAAAACCTAAAGGGAAAGACCTAGCACCAAATCCAATTTGCCATCTGATCTAACTTCTGGAGGCAGTCAAAATGAGCCTTAGAATTCTTCCCTACCTTATTCCTGTGCTGAGATACAGGCTGCTCCAACCTGCTGTAAAATGCTTGATTTCGAGAGTGAGCGAAACTAATGAAAACATTGTTGGGGTAAAACCTAAAGGGAAAGACCTAGCACCAAATCCAATTTGCCATCTGATCTAACTTCTGGAGGCAGTCAAAATGAGCCTTAGAATTCTTCCCTACCTTATTCCTGTGCTGAGATACAGGCTGCTCCAACCTGCTGTAAAATGCTTGATTTCGAGAGTGAGCGAAACTAATGAAAACATTGTTGGGGTAAAACCTAAAGGGAAAGACCTAGCACCAAATCCAATTTGCCATCTGATCTAACTTCTGGAGGCAGTCAAAATGAGCCTTAGAATTCTTCCCTACCTTATTCCTGTGCTGAGATACAGGCTGCTCCAACCTGCTGTAAAATGCTTGATTTCGAGAGTGAGCGAAACTAATGAAAACATTGTTGGGGTAAAACCTAAAGGGAAAGACCTAGCACCAAATCCAATTTGCCATCTGATCTAACTTCTGGAGGCAGTCAAAATGAGCCTTAGAATTCTTCCCTACCTTATTCCTGTGCTGAGATACAGGCTGCTCCAACCTGCTGTAAAATGCTTGATTTCGAGAGTGAGCGAAACTAATGAAAACATTGTTGGGGTAAAACCTAAAGGGAAAGACCTAGCACCAAATCCAATTTGCCATCTGATCTAACTTCTGGAGGCAGTCAAAATGAGCCTTAGAATTCTTCCCTACCTTATTCCTGTGCTGAGATACAGGCTGCTCCAACCTGCTGTAAAATGCTTGATTTCGAGAGTGAGCGAAACTAATGAAAACATTGTTGGGGTAAAACCTAAAGGGAAAGACCTAGCACCAAATCCAATTTGCCATCTGATCTAACTTCTGGAGGCAGTCAAAATGAGCCTTAGAATTCTTCCCTACCTTATTCCTGTGCTGAGATACAGGCTGCTCCAACCTGCTGTAAAATGCTTGATTTCGAGAGTGAGCGAAACTAATGAAAACATTGTTGGGGTAAAACCTAAAGGGAAAGACCTAGCACCAAATCCAATTTGCCATCTGATCTAACTTCTGGAGGCAGTCAAAATGAGCCTTAGAATTCTTCCCTACCTTATTCCTGTGCTGAGATACAGGCTGCTCCAACCTGCTGTAAAATGCTTGATTTCGAGAGTGAGCGAAACTAATGAAAACATTGTTGGGGTAAAACCTAAAGGGAAAGACCTAGCACCAAATCCAATTTGCCATCTGATCTAACTTCTGGAGGCAGTCAAAATGAGCCTTAGAATTCTTCCCTACCTTATTCCTGTGCTGAGATACAGGCTGCTCCAACCTGCTGTAAAATGCTTGATTTCGAGAGTGAGCGAAACTAATGAAAACATTGTTGGGGTAAAACCTAAAGGGAAAGACCTAGCACCAAATCCAATTTGCCATCTGATCTAACTTCTGGAGGCAGTCAAAATGAGCCTTAGAATTCTTCCCTACCTTATTCCTGTGCTGAGATACAGGCTGCTCCAACCTGCTGTAAAATGCTTGATTTCGAGAGTGAGCGAAACTAATGAAAACATTGTTGGGGTAAAACCTAAAGGGAAAGACCTAGCACCAAATCCAATTTGCCATCTGATCTAACTTCTGGAGGCAGTCAAAATGAGCCTTAGAATTCTTCCCTACCTTATTCCTGTGCTGAGATACAGGCTGCTCCAACCTGCTGTAAAATGCTTGATTTCGAGAGTGAGCGAAACTAATGAAAACATTGTTGGGGTAAAACCTAAAGGGAAAGACCTAGCACCAAATCCAATTTGCCATCTGATCTAACTTCTGGAGGCAGTCAAAATGAGCCTTAGAATTCTTCCCTACCTTATTCCTGTGCTGAGATACAGGCTGCTCCAACCTGCTGTAAAATGCTTGATTTCGAGAGTGAGCGAAACTAATGAAAACATTGTTGGGGTAAAACCTAAAGGGAAAGACCTAGCACCAAATCCAATTTGCCATCTGATCTAACTTCTGGAGGCAGTCAAAATGAGCCTTAGAATTCTTCCCTACCTTATTCCTGTGCTGAGATACAGGCTGCTCCAACCTGCTGTAAAATGCTTGATTTCGAGAGTGAGCGAAACTAATGAAAACATTGTTGGGGTAAAACCTAAAGGGAAAGACCTAGCACCAAATCCAATTTGCCATCTGATCTAACTTCTGGAGGCAGTCAAAATGAGCCTTAGAATTCTTCCCTACCTTATTCCTGTGCTGAGATACAGGCTGCTCCAACCTGCTGTAAAATGCTTGATTTCGAGAGTGAGCGAAACTAATGAAAACATTGTTGGGGTAAAACCTAAAGGGAAAGACCTAGCACCAAATCCAATTTGCCATCTGATCTAACTTCTGGAGGCAGTCAAAATGAGCCTTAGAATTCTTCCCTACCTTATTCCTGTGCTGAGATACAGGCTGCTCCAACCTGCTGTAAAATGCTTGATTTCGAGAGTGAGCGAAACTAATGAAAACATTGTTGGGGTAAAACCTAAAGGGAAAGACCTAGCACCAAATCCAATTTGCCATCTGATCTAACTTCTGGAGGCAGTCAAAATGAGCCTTAGAATTCTTCCCTACCTTATTCCTGTGCTGAGATACAGGCTGCTCCAACCTGCTGTAAAATGCTTGATTTCGAGAGTGAGCGAAACTAATGAAAACATTGTTGGGGTAAAACCTAAAGGGAAAGACCTAGCACCAAATCCAATTTGCCATCTGATCTAACTTCTGGAGGCAGTCAAAATGAGCCTTAGAATTCTTCCCTACCTTATTCCTGTGCTGAGATACAGGCTGCTCCAACCTGCTGTAAAATGCTTGATTTCGAGAGTGAGCGAAACTAATGAAAACATTGTTGGGGTAAAACCTAAAGGGAAAGACCTAGCACCAAATCCAATTTGCCATCTGATCTAACTTCTGGAGGCAGTCAAAATGAGCCTTAGAATTCTTCCCTACCTTATTCCTGTGCTGAGATACAGGCTGCTCCAACCTGCTGTAAAATGCTTGATTTCGAGAGTGAGCGAAACTAATGAAAACATTGTTGGGGTAAAACCTAAAGGGAAAGACCTAGCACCAAATCCAATTTGCCATCTGATCTAACTTCTGGAGGCAGTCAAAATGAGCCTTAGAATTCTTCCCTACCTTATTCCTGTGCTGAGATACAGGCTGCTCCAACCTGCTGTAAAATGCTTGATTTCGAGAGTGAGCGAAACTAATGAAAACATTGTTGGGGTAAAACCTAAAGGGAAAGACCTAGCACCAAATCCAATTTGCCATCTGATCTAACTTCTGGAGGCAGTCAAAATGAGCCTTAGAATTCTTCCCTACCTTATTCCTGTGCTGAGATACAGGCTGCTCCAACCTGCTGTAAAATGCTTGATTTCGAGAGTGAGCGAAACTAATGAAAACATTGTTGGGGTAAAACCTAAAGGGAAAGACCTAGCACCAAATCCAATTTGCCATCTGATCTAACTTCTGGAGGCAGTCAAAATGAGCCTTAGAATTCTTCCCTACCTTATTCCTGTGCTGAGATACAGGCTGCTCCAACCTGCTGTAAAATGCTTGATTTCGAGAGTGAGCGAAACTAATGAAAACATTGTTGGGGTAAAACCTAAAGGGAAAGACCTAGCACCAAATCCAATTTGCCATCTGATCTAACTTCTGGAGGCAGTCAAAATGAGCCTTAGAATTCTTCCCTACCTTATTCCTGTGCTGAGATACAGGCTGCTCCAACCTGCTGTAAAATGCTTGATTTCGAGAGTGAGCGAAACTAATGAAAACATTGTTGGGGTAAAACCTAAAGGGAAAGACCTAGCACCAAATCCAATTTGCCATCTGATCTAACTTCTGGAGGCAGTCAAAATGAGCCTTAGAATTCTTCCCTACCTTATTCCTGTGCTGAGATACAGGCTGCTCCAACCTGCTGTAAAATGCTTGATTTCGAGAGTGAGCGAAACTAATGAAAACATTGTTGGGGTAAAACCTAAAGGGAAAGACCTAGCACCAAATCCAATTTGCCATCTGATCTAACTTCTGGAGGCAGTCAAAATGAGCCTTAGAATTCTTCCCTACCTTATTCCTGTGCTGAGATACAGGCTGCTCCAACCTGCTGTAAAATGCTTGATTTCGAGAGTGAGCGAAACTAATGAAAACATTGTTGGGGTAAAACCTAAAGGGAAAGACCTAGCACCAAATCCAATTTGCCATCTGATCTAACTTCTGGAGGCAGTCAAAATGAGCCTTAGAATTCTTCCCTACCTTATTCCTGTGCTGAGATACAGGCTGCTCCAACCTGCTGTAAAATGCTTGATTTCGAGAGTGAGCGAAACTAATGAAAACATTGTTGGGGTAAAACCTAAAGGGAAAGACCTAGCACCAAATCCAATTTGCCATCTGATCTAACTTCTGGAGGCAGTCAAAATGAGCCTTAGAATTCTTCCCTACCTTATTCCTGTGCTGAGATACAGGCTGCTCCAACCTGCTGTAAAATGCTTGATTTCGAGAGTGAGCGAAACTAATGAAAACATTGTTGGGGTAAAACCTAAAGGGAAAGACCTAGCACCAAATCCAATTTGCCATCTGATCTAACTTCTGGAGGCAGTCAAAATGAGCCTTAGAATTCTTCCCTACCTTATTCCTGTGCTGAGATACAGGCTGCTCCAACCTGCTGTAAAATGCTTGATTTCGAGAGTGAGCGAAACTAATGAAAACATTGTTGGGGTAAAACCTAAAGGGAAAGACCTAGCACCAAATCCAATTTGCCATCTGATCTAACTTCTGGAGGCAGTCAAAATGAGCCTTAGAATTCTTCCCTACCTTATTCCTGTGCTGAGATACAGGCTGCTCCAACCTGCTGTAAAATGCTTGATTTCGAGAGTGAGCGAAACTAATGAAAACATTGTTGGGGTAAAACCTAAAGGGAAAGACCTAGCACCAAATCCAATTTGCCATCTGATCTAACTTCTGGAGGCAGTCAAAATGAGCCTTAGAATTCTTCCCTACCTTATTCCTGTGCTGAGATACAGGCTGCTCCAACCTGCTGTAAAATGCTTGATTTCGAGAGTGAGCGAAACTAATGAAAACATTGTTGGGGTAAAACCTAAAGGGAAAGACCTAGCACCAAATCCAATTTGCCATCTGATCTAACTTCTGGAGGCAGTCAAAATGAGCCTTAGAATTCTTCCCTACCTTATTCCTGTGCTGAGATACAGGCTGCTCCAACCTGCTGTAAAATGCTTGATTTCGAGAGTGAGCGAAACTAATGAAAACATTGTTGGGGTAAAACCTAAAGGGAAAGACCTAGCACCAAATCCAATTTGCCATCTGATCTAACTTCTGGAGGCAGTCAAAATGAGCCTTAGAATTCTTCCCTACCTTATTCCTGTGCTGAGATACAGGCTGCTCCAACCTGCTGTAAAATGCTTGATTTCGAGAGTGAGCGAAACTAATGAAAACATTGTTGGGGTAAAACCTAAAGGGAAAGACCTAGCACCAAATCCAATTTGCCATCTGATCTAACTTCTGGAGGCAGTCAAAATGAGCCTTAGAATTCTTCCCTACCTTATTCCTGTGCTGAGATACAGGCTGCTCCAACCTGCTGTAAAATGCTTGATTTCGAGAGTGAGCGAAACTAATGAAAACATTGTTGGGGTAAAACCTAAAGGGAAAGACCTAGCACCAAATCCAATTTGCCATCTGATCTAACTTCTGGAGGCAGTCAAAATGAGCCTTAGAATTCTTCCCTACCTTATTCCTGTGCTGAGATACAGGCTGCTCCAACCTGCTGTAAAATGCTTGATTTCGAGAGTGAGCGAAACTAATGAAAACATTGTTGGGGTAAAACCTAAAGGGAAAGACCTAGCACCAAATCCAATTTGCCATCTGATCTAACTTCTGGAGGCAGTCAAAATGAGCCTTAGAATTCTTCCCTACCTTATTCCTGTGCTGAGATACAGGCTGCTCCAACCTGCTGTAAAATGCTTGATTTCGAGAGTGAGCGAAACTAATGAAAACATTGTTGGGGTAAAACCTAAAGGGAAAGACCTAGCACCAAATCCAATTTGCCATCTGATCTAACTTCTGGAGGCAGTCAAAATGAGCCTTAGAATTCTTCCCTACCTTATTCCTGTGCTGAGATACAGGCTGCTCCAACCTGCTGTAAAATGCTTGATTTCGAGAGTGAGCGAAACTAATGAAAACATTGTTGGGGTAAAACCTAAAGGGAAAGACCTAGCACCAAATCCAATTTGCCATCTGATCTAACTTCTGGAGGCAGTCAAAATGAGCCTTAGAATTCTTCCCTACCTTATTCCTGTGCTGAGATACAGGCTGCTCCAACCTGCTGTAAAATGCTTGATTTCGAGAGTGAGCGAAACTAATGAAAACATTGTTGGGGTAAAACCTAAAGGGAAAGACCTAGCACCAAATCCAATTTGCCATCTGATCTAACTTCTGGAGGCAGTCAAAATGAGCCTTAGAATTCTTCCCTACCTTATTCCTGTGCTGAGATACAGGCTGCTCCAACCTGCTGTAAAATGCTTGATTTCGAGAGTGAGCGAAACTAATGAAAACATTGTTGGGGTAAAACCTAAAGGGAAAGACCTAGCACCAAATCCAATTTGCCATCTGATCTAACTTCTGGACGGCAGTCAAAATGAGCCTTAGAATTCTTCCCTACCTTATTCCTGTGCTGAGATACAGGCTGCTCCAACCTGCTGTAAAATGCTTGATTTCGAGAGTGAGCGAAACTAATGAAAACATTGTTGGGGTAAAACCTAAAGGGAAAGACCTAGCACCAAATCCAATTTGCCATCTGATCTAACTTCTGGAGGCAGTCAAAATGAGCCTTAGAATTCTTCCCTACCTTATTCCTGTGCTGAGATACAGGCTGCTCCAACCTGCTGTAAAATGCTTGATTTCGAGAGTGAGCGAAACTAATGAAAACATTGTTGGGGTAAAACCTAAAGGGAAAGACCTAGCACCAAATCCAATTTGCCATCTGATCTAACTTCTGGAGGCAGTCAAAATGAGCCTTAGAATTCTTCCCTACCTTATTCCTGTGCTGAGATACAGGCTGCTCCAACCTGCTGTAAAATGCTTGATTTCGAGAGTGAGCGAAACTAATGAAAACATTGTTGGGGTAAAACCTAAAGGGAAAGACCTAGCACCAAATCCAATTTGCCATCTGATCTAACTTCTGGAGGCAGTCAAAATGAGCCTTAGAATTCTTCCCTACCTTATTCCTGTGCTGAGATACAGGCTGCTCCAACCTGCTGTAAAATGCTTGATTTCGAGAGTGAGCGAAACTAATGAAAACATTGTTGGGGTAAAACCTAAAGGGAAAGACCTAGCACCAAATCCAATTTGCCATCTGATCTAACTTCTGGAGGCAGTCAAAATGAGCCTTAGAATTCTTCCCTACCTTATTCCTGTGCTGAGATACAGGCTGCTCCAACCTGCTGTAAAATGCTTGATTTCGAGAGTGAGCGAAACTAATGAAAACATTGTTGGGGTAAAACCTAAAGGGAAAGACCTAGCACCAAATCCAATTTGCCATCTGATCTAACTTCTGGAGGCAGTCAAAATGAGCCTTAGAATTCTTCCCTACCTTATTCCTGTGCTGAGATACAGGCTGCTCCAACCTGCTGTAAAATGCTTGATTTCGAGAGTGAGCGAAACTAATGAAAACATTGTTGGGGTAAAACCTAAAGGGAAAGACCTAGCACCAAATCCAATTTGCCATCTGATCTAACTTCTGGAGGCAGTCAAAATGAGCCTTAGAATTCTTCCCTACCTTATTCCTGTGCTGAGATACAGGCTGCTCCAACCTGCTGTAAAATGCTTGATTTCGAGAGTGAGCGAAACTAATGAAAACATTGTTGGGGTAAAACCTAAAGGGAAAGACCTAGCACCAAATCCAATTTGCCATCTGATCTAACTTCTGGAGGCAGTCAAAATGAGCCTTAGAATTCTTCCCTACCTTATTCCTGTGCTGAGATACAGGCTGCTCCAACCTGCTGTAAAATGCTTGATTTCGAGAGTGAGCGAAACTAATGAAAACATTGTTGGGGTAAAACCTAAAGGGAAAGACCTAGCACCAAATCCAATTTGCCATCTGATCTAACTTCTGGAGGCAGTCAAAATGAGCCTTAGAATTCTTCCCTACCTTATTCCTGTGCTGAGATACAGGCTGCTCCAACCTGCTGTAAAATGCTTGATTTCGAGAGTGAGCGAAACTAATGAAAACATTGTTGGGGTAAAACCTAAAGGGAAAGACCTAGCACCAAATCCAATTTGCCATCTGATCTAACTTCTGGAGGCAGTCAAAATGAGCCTTAGAATTCTTCCCTACCTTATTCCTGTGCTGAGATACAGGCTGCTCCAACCTGCTGTAAAATGCTTGATTTCGAGAGTGAGCGAAACTAATGAAAACATTGTTGGGGTAAAACCTAAAGGGAAAGACCTAGCACCAAATCCAATTTGCCATCTGATCTAACTTCTGGAGGCAGTCAAAATGAGCCTTAGAATTCTTCCCTACCTTATTCCTGTGCTGAGATACAGGCTGCTCCAACCTGCTGTAAAATGCTTGATTTCGAGAGTGAGCGAAACTAATGAAAACATTGTTGGGGTAAAACCTAAAGGGAAAGACCTAGCACCAAATCCAATTTGCCATCTGATCTAACTTCTGGAGGCAGTCAAAATGAGCCTTAGAATTCTTCCTACCTTATTCCTGTGCTGAGATACAGGCTGCTCCAACCTGCTGTAAAATCCTTGATTTCGAGAGTGAGCGAAACTAATGAAAACATTGTTGGGGTAAAACCTAAAGGGAAAGACCTAGCACCAAATCCAATTTGCCATCTGATCTAACTTCTGGAGGCAGTCAAAATGAGCCTTAGAATTCTTCCCTACCTTATTCCTGTGCTGAGATACAGGCTGCTCCAACCTGCTGTCAAATGCTTGATTTCGAGAGTGAGCGAAACTAATGAAAACATTGTTGGGGTAAAACCTAAAGGGAAAGACCTAGCACCAAATCCAATTGCCATCTGATCTAACTTCTGGAGGCAGTCAAATGAGCCTTAGAATTCTTCCCTACCTTATTCCTGTGCTGAGATACAGGCTGCTCCAACCTGCTGTAAAATGCTTGATTTCGAGAGTGAGCGAAAC
Organism: Melanerpes formicivorus; assembly: GCF_026170545.1. Classification (NCBI taxonomy): domain Eukaryota; kingdom Metazoa; phylum Chordata; class Aves; order Piciformes; family Picidae; genus Melanerpes; species Melanerpes formicivorus. The sequence continues at coordinate 49,898 of NW_027142828.1, forward strand.
TAATGAAAACATTGTTGGGGTAAAACCTAAAGGGAAAGACCTAGCACCAAATCCAATTTGCCATCTGATCTAACTTCTGGAGGCAGTCAAAATGAGCCTTAGAATTCTTCCCTACCTTATTCCTGTGCTGAGATACAGGCTGCTCCAACCTGCTGTAAAATGCTTGATTTCGAGAGTGAGCGAAACTAATGAAAACATTGTTGGGGTAAAACCTAAAGGGAAAGGACCTAGCACCAAATCCAATTTGCCATCTGATCTAACTTCTGGAGGCAGTCAAAATGAGCCTTAGAATTCTTCCCTACCTTATTCCTGTGCTGAGATACAGGCTGCTCCAACCTGCTGTAAAATGCTTGATTTCGAGAGTGAGCGAAACTAATGAAAACATTGTTGGGGTAAAACCTAAAGGGAAAGACCTAGCACCAAATCCAATTTGCCATCTGATCTAACTTCTGGAGGCAGTCAAATGAGCCTTAGAATTCTTCCCTACCTTATTCCTGTGCTGAGATACAGGCTGCTCCAACCTGCTGTAAAATGCTTGATTTCGAGAGTGAGCGAAACTAATGAAAACATTGTTGGGGTAAAACCTAAAGGGAAAGACCTAGCACCAAATCCAATTTGCCATCTGATCTAACTTCTGGAGGCAGTCAAAATGAGCCTTAGAATTCTTCCCTACCTTATTCCTGTGCTGAGATACAGGCTGCTCCAACCTGCTGTAAAATGCTTGATTTCGAGAGTGAGCGAAACTAATGAAAACATTGTTGGGGTAAAACCTAAAGGGAAAGACCTAGCACCAAATCCAATTTGCCATCTGATCTAACTTCTGGAGGCAGTCAAAATGAGCCTTAGAATTCTTCCCTACCTTATTCCTGTGCTGAGATACAGGCTGCTCCAACCTGCTGTAAAATGCTTGATTTCGAGAGTGAGCGAAACTAATGAAAACATTGTTGGGGTAAAACCTAAAGGGAAAGACCTAGCACCAAATCCAATTTGCCATCTGATCTAACTTCTGGAGGCAGTCAAAATGAGCCTTAGAATTCTTCCCTACCTTATTCCTGTGCTGAGATACAGGCTGCTCCAACCTGCTGTAAAATGCTTGATTTCGAGAGTGAGCGAAACTAATGAAAACATTGTTGGGGTAAAAACCTAAAGGGAAAGACCTAGCACCAAATCCAATTTGCCATCTGATCTAACTTCTGGAGGCAGTCAAAATGAGCCTTAGAATTCTTCCCTACCTTATTCCTGTGCTGAGATACAGGCTGCTCCAACCTGCTGTAAAATGCTTGATTTCGAGAGTGAGCGAAACTAATGAAAACATTGTTGGGGTAAAACCTAAAGGGAAAGACCTAGCACCAAATCCAATTTGCCATCTGATCTAACTTCTGGAGGCAGTCAAAATGAGCCTTAGAATTCTTCCCTACCTTATTCCTGTGCTGAGATACAGGCTGCTCCAACCTGCTGTAAAATGCTTGATTTCGAGAGTGAGCGAAACTAATGAAAACATTGTTGGGGTAAAACCTAAAGGAAAGACCTAGCACCAAATCCAATTTGCCATCTGATCTAACTTCTGGAGGCAGTCAAAATGAGCCTTAGAATTCTTCCCCTACCTTATTCCTGTGCTGAGATACAGGCTGCTCCAACCTGCTGTAAAATGCTTGATTTCGAGAGTGAGCGAAACTAATGAAAACATTGTTGGGGTAAAACCTAAAGGGAAAGACCTAGCACCAATCCAATTTGCCATCTGATCTAACTTCTGGAGGCAGTCAAAATGAGCCTTAGAATTCTTCCCTACCTTATTCCTGTGCTGAGATACAGGCTGCTCCAACCTGCTGTAAAATCCTTGATTTCGAGAGTGAGCGAAACTAATGAAAACATTGTTGGGGTAAAACCTAAAGGGAAAGACCTAGCACCAAATCCAATTTGCCATCTGATCTAACTTCTGGAGGCAGTCAAAATGAGCCTTAGAATTCTTCCCTACCTTATTCCTGTGCTGAGATACAGGCTGCTCCAACCTGCTGTAAAATGCTTGATTTCGAGAGTGAGCGAAACTAATGAAAACATTGTTGGGGTAAAACCTAAAGGGAAAGACCTAGCACCAAATCCAATTTGCCATCTGATCTAACTTCTGGAGGCAGTCAAAATGAGCCTTAGAATTCTTCCCTACCTTATTCCTGTGCTGAGATACAGGCTGCTCCAACCTGCTGTAAAATGCTTGATTTCGAGAGTGAGCGAAACTAATGAAAACATTGTTGGGGTAAAACCTAAAGGGAAAGACCTAGCACCAAATCCAATTTGCCATCTGATCTAACTTCTGGAGGCAGTCAAAATGAGCCTTAGAATTCTTCCCTACCTTATTCCTGTGCTGAGATACAGGCTGCTCCAACCTGCTGTAAAATGCTTGATTTCGAGAGTGAGCGGAAACTAATGAAAACATTGTTGGGGTAAAACCTAAAGGGAAAGACCTAGCACCAAATCCAATTTGCCATCTGATCTAACTTCTGGAGGCAGTCAAAATGAGCCTTAGAATTCTTCCCTACCTTATTCCTGTGCTGAGATACAGGCTGCTCCAACCTGCTGTAAAATGCTTGATTTCGAGAGTGAGCGAAACTAATGAAAACATTGTTGGGGTAAAACCTAAAGGGAAAGACCTAGCACCAAATCCAATTTGCCATCTGATCTAACTTCTGGAGGCAGTCAAAATGAGCCTTAGAATTCTTCCCTACCTTATTCCTGTGCTGAGATACAGGCTGCTCCAACCTGCTGTAAATGCTTGATTTCGAGAGTGAGCGAAACTAATGAAAACATTGTTGGGGTAAAACCTAAAGGGAAAGACCTAGCACCAAATCCAATTTGCCATCTGATCTAACTTCTGGAGGCAGTCAAAATGATCCTTAGAATTCTTCCCTACCTTATTCCTGTGCTGAGATACAGGCTGCTCCAACCTGCTGTAAAATGCTTGATTTCGAGAGTGAGCGAAACTAATGAAAACATTGTTGGGGTAAAACCTAAAGGGAAAGACCTAGCACCAAATCCAATTTGCCATCTGATCTAACTTCTGGAGGCAGTCAAAATGAGCCTTAGAATTCTTCCCTACCTTATTCCTGTGCTGAGATACAGGCTGCTCAACCTGCTGTAAAATGCTTGATTTCGAGAGTGAGCGAAACTAATGAAAACATTGTTGGGGTAAAACCTAAAGGGAAAGACCTAGCACCAAATCCAATTTGCCATCTGATCTAACTTCTGGAGGCAGTCAAAATGATCCTTAGAATTCTTCCCTACCTTATTCCTGTGCTGAGATACAGGCTGCTCCAACCTGCTGTAAAATGCTTGATTTCGAGAGTGAGCGAAACTAATGAAAACATTGTTGGGGTAAAACCTAAAGGGAAAGACCTAGCACCAAATCCAATTTGCCATCTGATCTAACTTCTGGAGGCAGTCAAAATGATCCTTAGAATTCTTCCCTACCTTATTCCTGTGCTGAGATACAGGCTGCTCCAACCTGCTGTAAAATGCTTGATTTCGAGAGTGAGCGAAACTAATGAAAACATTGTTGGGGTAAAACCTAAAGGGAAAGACCTAGCACCAAATCCAATTTGCCATCTGATCTAACTTCTGGAGGCAGTCAAAATGAGCCTTAGAATTCTTCCCTACCTTATTCCTGTGCTGAGATACAGGCTGCTCCAACCTGCTGTAAAATGCTTGATTTCGAGAGTGAGCGAAACTAATGAAAACATTGTTGCGGTAAAACCTAAAGGAAAGACCTAGCACCAAATCCAATTTGCCATCTGATCTAACTTCTGGAGGCAGTCAAAATGAGCCTTAGAATTCTTCCCTACCTTATTCCTGTGCTGAGATACAGGCTGCTCCAACCTGCTGTAAAATGCTTGATTTCGAGAGTGAGCGAAACTAATGAAAACATTGTTGAGGTAAAACCTAAAGGAAAGACATAGCACCAAATCCAATTTGCCATCTGATCTAACTTCTGGAGGCAGTCAAAATGATCCTTAGAATTCTTCCCTACCTTATTCCTGTGCTGAGATACAGGCTGCTCCAACCTGCTGTAAAATGCTTGATTTCGAGAGTGAGCGAAACTAATGAAAACATTGTTGGGGTAAAACCTAAAGGGAAAGACCTAGCACCAAATCCAATTTGCCATCTGATCTAACTTCTGGAGGCAGTCAAAATGATCCTTAGAATTCTTCCCTACCTTATTCCTGTGCTGAGATACAGGCTGCTCCAACCTGCTGTAAAATGCTTGATTTCGAGAGTGAGCGAAACTAATGAAAACATTGTTGGGGTAAAACCTAAAGGGAAAGACCTAGCACCAAATCCAATTTGCCATCTGATCTAACTTCTGGAGGCAGTCAAAATGAGCCTTAGAATTCTTCCCTACCTTATTCCTGTGCTGAGATACAGGCTGCTCCAACCTGCTGTAAAATGCTTGATTTCGAGAGTGAGCGAAACTAATGAAAACATTGTTGGGGTAAAACCTAAAGGGAAAGACCTAGCACCAAATCCAATTTTGCCATCTGATCTAACTTCTGGAGGCAGTCAAAATGAGCCTTAGAATTTCTTCCCTACCTTATTCCTGTGCTGAGATACAGGCTGCTCCAACCTGCTGTAAAATGCTTGATTTCGAGAGTGAGCGAAACTAATGAAAACATTGTTGGGGTAAAACCTAAAGGGAAAGACCTAGCACCAAATCCAATTTGCCATCTGATCTAACTTCTGGAGGCAGTCAAAATGATCCTTAGAATTCTTCCCTACCTTATTCCTGTGCTGAGATACAGGCTGCTCCAACCTGCTGTAAAATGCTTGATTTCGAGAGTGAGCGAAACTAATGAAAACATTGTTGGGGTAAAACCTAAAGGGAAAGACCTAGCACCAAATCCAATTTGCCATCTGATCTAACTTCTGGAGGCAGTCAAAATGGAGCCTTAGAATTCTTCCCTACCTTATTCCTGTGCTGAGATACAGGCTGCTCCAACCTGCTGTAAAATGCTTGATTTCGAGAGTGAGCGAAACTAATGAAAACATTGTTGGGGTAAAACCTAAAGGGAAAGACCTAGCACCAAATCCAATTTGCCATCTGATCTAACTTCTGGAGGCAGTCAAAATGAGCCTTAGAATTCTTCCCTACCTTATTGCGGTGCTGAGATACAGGCTGCTCCAACCTGCTGTAAAATGCTTGATTTCGAGAGTGAGCGAAACTAATGAAAACATTGTTGGGGTAAAACCTAAAGGGAAAGACCTAGCACCAAATCCAATTTGCCATCTGATCTAACTTCTGGAGGCAGTCAAAATGATCCTTAGAATTCTTCCCTACCTTATTCCTGTGCTGAGATACAGGCTGCTCCAACCTGCTGTAAAATCCTTGATTTCGAGAGGTGAGCGAAACTAATGAAAACATTGTTGGGGTAAAACCTAAAGGGAAAGACCTAGCACCAAATCCAATTTGCCATCTGATCTAACTTCTGGAGGCAGTCAAAATGATCCTTAGAATTCTTCCCTACCTTATTGCTGTGCTGAGATACAGGCTGCTCCAACCTGCTGTAAATGCTTGATTTCGAGAGTGAGCGAAACTAATGAAAACATTGTTGGGGTAAAACCTAAAGGGAAAGACCTAGCACCAATCCATTTGCCATCTGATCTAACTTCTGGAGGCAGTCAAAATGATCCTTAGAATTCTTCCCTACCTTATTCCTGTGCTGAGATACAGGCTGCTCCAACCTGCTGTAAAATGCTTGATTTCGAGAGTGAGCGAAACTAATGAAAACATTGTTGGGGTAAAACCTAAAGGGAAAGACCTAGCACCAAATCCAATTTGCCATCTGATCTAACTTCTGGAGGCAGTCAAAATGAGCCTTAGAATTCTTCCCTACCTTATTCCTGTGCTGAGATACAGGCTGCTCCAACCTGCTGTAAAATGCTTGATTTCGAGAGTGAGCGAAACTAATGAAAACATTGTTGGGGTAAAACCTAAAGGGAAAGACCTAGCACCAAATCCAATTTGCCATCTGATCTAACTTCTGGAGGCAGTCAAATGATCCTTAGAATTCTTCCCTACCTTATTGCTGTGCTGAGATACAGGCTGCTCCAACCTGCTGTAAAATGCTTGATTTCGAGAGTGAGCGAAACTAATGAAAACATTGTTGGGGTAAAACCTAAAGGGAAAGACCTAGCACCAAATCCAATTTGCCATCTGATCTAACTTCTGGAGGCAGTCAAAATGATCCTTAGAATTCTTCCCTACCTTATTCCTGTGCTGAGATACAGGCTGCTCCAACCTGCTGTAAAATGCTTGATTTCGAGGAGTGAGCGAAACTAATGAAAACATTGTTGGGGTAAAACCTAAAGGGAAAGACCTAGCACCAAATCCAATTTGCCATCTGATCTAACTTCTGGAGGCAGTCAAAATGAGCCTTAGAATTCTTCCCTACCTTATTGCTGTGCTGAGATACAGGCTGCTCCAACCTGCTGTAAAATGCTTGATTTCGAGAGTGAGCGAAACTAATGAAAACATTGTTGGGGTAAAACCTAAAGGGAAAGACCTAGCACCAAATCCAATTTGCCATCTGATCTAACTTCTGGAGGCAGTCAAAATGAGCCTTAGAATTCTCCCTACCTTATTCCTGTGCTGAGATACAGGCTGCTCCAACCTGCTGTAAAATGCTTGATTTCGAGAGTGAGCGAAACTAATGAAAACATTGTTGGGGTAAAACCTAAAGGGAAAGACCTAGCACCAAATCCAATTTGCCATCTGATCTAACTTCTGGAGGCAGTCAAAATGAGCCTTAGAATTCTTCCCTACCTTATTCCTGTGCTGAGATACAGGCTGCTCCAACCTGCTGTAAAATGCTTGATTTCGAGAGTGAGCGAAACTAATGAAAACATTGTTGGGGTAAAACCTAAAGGGAAAGACCTAGCACCAAATCCAATTTGCCATCTGATCTAACTTCTGGAGGCAGTCAAAATGAGCCTTAGAATTCTTCCCTACCTTATTCCTGTGCTGAGATACAGGCTGCTCCAACCTGCTGTAAAATGCTTGATTTCGAGAGTGAGCGAAACTAATTAAAACATTGTTGAGGTAAAACCTAAAGGGAAAGACCTAGCACCAAATCCAATTTGCCATCTGATCTAACTTCTGGAGGCAGTCAAAATGATCCTTAGAATTCTTCCCTACCTTATTCCTGTGCTGAGATACAGGCTGCTCCAACCTGCTGTAAAATGCCTTGATTTCGAGAGTGAGCGAAACTAATGAAAACATTGTTGGGGTAAAACCTAAAGGGAAAGACCTAGCACCAAATCCAATTTGCCATCTGATCTAACTTCTGGAGGCAGTCAAATGATCCTTAGAATTCTTCCCTACCTTATTCCTGTGCTGAGATACAGGCTGCTCCAACCTGCTGTAAAATGCTTGATTTCGAGAGTGAGCGAAACTAATGAAAACATTGTTGGGGTAAAACCTAAAGGGAAAGACCTAGCACCAAATCCAATTTGCCATCTGATCTAACTTCTGGAGGCAGTCAAAATGAGCCTTAGAATTCTTCCCTACCTTATTCCTGTGCTGAGATACAGGCTGCTCCAACCTGCTGTAAAATGCTTGATTTCGAGAGTGAGCGAAACTAATGAAAACATTGTTGGGGTAAAACCTAAAGGGAAAGACCTAGCACCAAATCCAATTTGCCATCTGATCTAACTTCTGGAGGCAGTCAAAATGATCCTTAGAATTCTTCCCTACCTTATTCCTGTGCTGAGATACAGGCTGCTCCAACCTGCTGTAAAATGCTTGATTTCGAGAGTGAGCGAAACTAATGAAAACATTGTTGGGGTAAAACCTAAAGGGAAAGACCTAGCACCAAATCCAATTTGCCATCTGATCTAACTTCTGGAGGCAGTCAAAATGAGCCTTAGAATTCTTCCCTACCTTATTCCTGTGCTGAGATACAGGCTGCTCCAACCTGCTGTAAAATGCTTGATTTCGAGAGTGAGCGAAACTAATGAAAACATTGTTGGGGGTAAAACCTAAAGGAAAGACCTAGCACCAAATCCAATTTACCATCTGATCTAACTTCTGGAGGCAGTCAAAATGAGCCTTTAGAATTCTTCCCTACCTTATTCCTGTGCTGAGATACAGGCTGCTCCAACCTGCTGTAAAATGCTTGATTTAGATTAGAGAGTGAGCGAAACTAATGAAAACATTGTTGGGGTAAAACCTAAAGGGAAAGACCTAGCACCAAATCCAATTTGCCATCTGATCTAACTTCTGGAGGCAGTCAAAATGAGCCTTAGAATTCTTCCCTACCTTATTCCTGTGCTGAGATACAGGCTGCTCCAACCTGCTGTAAAATGCTTGATTTCGAGAGTGAGCGAAACTAATGAAAACATTGTTGGGGTAAAACCTAAAGGGAAAGACCTAGCACCAAATCCAATTTGCCATCTGATCTAACTTCTGGAGGCAGTCAAAATGAGCCGTAGAATTCTTCCCTACCTTATTCCTGTGCTGAGATACAGGCTGCTCCAACCTGCTGTAAAATGCTTGATTTCGAGAGTGAGCGAAACTAATGAAAACATTGTTGGGGTAAAACCTAAAGGGAAAGACCTAGCACCAAATCCAATTTGCCATCTGATCTAACTTCTGGAGGCAGTCAAAATGAGCCTTAGAATTCTTCCCTACCTTATTCCTGTGCTGAGATACAGGCTGCTCCAACCTGCTGTAAAATGCTTGATTTCGAGAGTGAGCGAAACTAATGAAAACATTGTTGGGGTAAAACCTAAAGGGAAAGACCTAGCACCAAATCCAATTTGCCATCTGATCTAACTTCTGGAGGCAGTCAAAATGAGCCTTAGAATTCTTCCCTACCTTATTCCTGTGCTGAGATACAGGCTGCTCCAACCTGCTGTAAAATGCTTGATTTCGAGAGTGAGCGAAACTAATGAAAACATTGTTGGGGTAAAACCTAAAGGGAAAGACCTAGCACCAAATCCAATTTGCCATCTGATCTAACTTCTGGAGGCAGTCAAAATGAGCCTTAGAATTCTTCCCTACCTTATTCCTGTGCTGAGATACAGGCTGCTCCAACCTGCTGTAAAATGCTTGATTTCGAGAGTGAGCGAAACTAATGAAAACATTGTTGGGGTAAAACCTAAAGGGAAAGACCTAGCACCAAATCCAATTTGCCATCTGATCTAACTTCTGGAGGCAGTCAAAATGAGCCTTAGAATTCTTCCCTACCTTATTCCTGTGCTGAGATACAGGCTGCTCCAACCTGCTGTAAAATGCTTGATTTCGAGAGTGAGCGAAACTAATGAAAACATTGTTGGGGTAAAACCTAAAGGGAAAGACCTAGCACCAAATCCAATTTGCCATCTGATCTAACTTCTGGAGGCAGTCAAAATGAGCCTTAGAATTCTTCCCTACCTTATTCCTGTGCTGAGATACAGGCTGCTCCAACCTGCTGTAAAATGCTTGATTTCGAGAGTGAGCGAAACTAATGAAAACATTGTTGGGGTAAAACCTAAAGGGAAAGACCTAGCACCAAATCCAATTTGCCATCTGATCTAACTTCTGGAGGCAGTCAAAATGAGCCTTAGAATTCTTCCCTACCTTATTCCTGTGCTGAGATACAGGCTGCTCCAACCTGCTGTAAAATGCTTGATTTCGAGAGTGAGCGAAACTAATGAAAACATTGTTGGGGTAAAACCTAAAGGGAAAGACCTAGCACCAAATCCAATTTGCCATCTGATCTAACTTCTGGAGGCAGTCAAAATGAGCCTTAGAATTCTTCCCTACCTTATTCCTGTGCTGAGATACAGGCTGCTCCAACCTGCTGTAAAATGCTTGATTTCGAGAGTGAGCGAAACTAATGAAAACATTGTTGGGGTAAAACCTAAAGGGAAAGACCTAGCACCAAATCCAATTTGCCATCTGATCTAACTTCTGGAGGCAGTCAAAATGAGCCTTAGAATTCTTCCCTACCTTATTCCTGTGCTGAGATACAGGCTGCTCCAACCTGCTGTAAAATGCTTGATTTCGAGAGTGAGCGAAACTAATGAAAACATTGTTGGGGTAAAACCTAAAGGGAAAGACCTAGCACCAAATCCAATTTGCCATCTGATCTAACTTCTGGAGGCAGTCAAAATGAGCCTTAGAATTCTTCCCTACCTTATTCCTGTGCTGAGATACAGGCTGCTCCAACCTGCTGTAAAATGCTTGATTTCGAGAGTGAGCGAAACTAATGAAAACATTGTTGGGGTAAAACCTAAAGGGAAAGACCTAGCACCAAATCCAATTTGCCATCTGATCTAACTTCTGGAGGCAGTCAAAATGAGCCTTAGAATTCTTCCCTACCTTATTCCTGTGCTGAGATACAGGCTGCTCCAACCTGCTGTAAAATGCTTGATTTCGAGAGTGAGCGAAACTAATGAAAACATTGTTGGGGTAAAACCTAAAGGGAAAGACCTAGCACCAAATCCAATTTGCCATCTGATCTAACTTCTGGAGGCAGTCAAAATGAGCCTTAGAATTCTTCCCTACCTTATTCCTGTGCTGAGATACAGGCTGCTCCAACCTGCTGTAAAATGCTTGATTTCGAGAGTGAGCGAAACTAATGAAAACATTGTTGGGGTAAAACCTAAAGGGAAAGACCTAGCACCAAATCCAATTTGCCATCTGATCTAACTTCTGGAGGCAGTCAAAATGAGCCTTAGAATTCTTCCCTACCTTATTCCTGTGCTGAGATACAGGCTGCTCCAACCTGCTGTAAAATGCTTGATTTCGAGAGTGAGCGAAACTAATGAAAACATTGTTGGGGTAAAACCTAAAGGGAAAGACCTAGCACCAAATCCAATTTGCCATCTGATCTAACTTCTGGAGGCAGTCAAAATGAGCCTTAGAATTCTTCCCTACCTTATTCCTGTGCTGAGATACAGGCTGCTCCAACCTGCTGTAAAATGCTTGATTTCGAGAGTGAGCGAAACTAATGAAAACATTGTTGGGGTAAAACCTAAAGGGAAAGACCTAGCACCAAATCCAATTTGCCATCTGATCTAACTTCTGGAGGCAGTCAAAATGAGCCTTAGAATTCTTCCCTACCTTATTCCTGTGCTGAGATACAGGCTGCTCCAACCTGCTGTAAAATGCTTGATTTCGAGAGTGAGCGAAACTAATGAAAACATTGTTGGGGTAAAACCTAAAGGGAAAGACCTAGCACCAAATCCAATTTGCCATCTGATCTAACTTCTGGAGGCAGTCAAAATGAGCCTTAGAATTCTTCCCTACCTTATTCCTGTGCTGAGATACAGGCTGCTCCAACCTGCTGTAAAATGCTTGATTTCGAGAGTGAGCGAAACTAATGAAAACATTGTTGGGGTAAAACCTAAAGGGAAAGACCTAGCACCAAATCCAATTTGCCATCTGATCTAACTTCTGGAGGCAGTCAAAATGAGCCTTAGAATTCTTCCCTACCTTATTCCTGTGCTGAGATACAGGCTGCTCCAACCTGCTGTAAAATGCTTGATTTCGAGAGTGAGCGAAACTAATGAAAACATTGTTGGGGTAAAACCTAAAGGGAAAGACCTAGCACCAAATCCAATTTGCCATCTGATCTAACTTCTGGAGGCAGTCAAAATGAGCCTTAGAATTCTTCCCTACCTTATTCCTGTGCTGAGATACAGGCTGCTCCAACCTGCTGTAAAATGCTTGATTTCGAGAGTGAGCGAAACTAATGAAAACATTGTTGGGGTAAAACCTAAAGGGAAAGACCTAGCACCAAATCCAATTTGCCATCTGATCTAACTTCTGGAGGCAGTCAAAATGAGCCTTAGAATTCTTCCCTACCTTATTCCTGTGCTGAGATACAGGCTGCTCCAACCTGCTGTAAAATGCTTGATTTCGAGAGTGAGCGAAACTAATGAAAACATTGTTGGGGTAAAACCTAAAGGGAAAGACCTAGCACCAAATCCAATTTGCCATCTGATCTAACTTCTGGAGGCAGTCAAAATGAGCCTTAGAATTCTTCCCTACCTTATTCCTGTGCTGAGATACAGGCTGCTCCAACCTGCTGTAAAATGCTTGATTTCGAGAGTGAGCGAAACTAATGAAAACATTGTTGGGGTAAAACCTAAAGGGAAAGACCTAGCACCAAATCCAATTTGCCATCTGATCTAACTTCTGGAGGCAGTCAAAATGAGCCTTAGAATTCTTCCCTACCTTATTCCTGTGCTGAGATACAGGCTGCTCCAACCTGCTGTAAAATGCTTGATTTCGAGAGTGAGCGAAACTAATGAAAACATTGTTGGGGTAAAACCTAAAGGGAAAGACCTAGCACCAAATCCAATTTGCCATCTGATCTAACTTCTGGAGGCAGTCAAAATGAGCCTTAGAATTCTTCCCTACCTTATTCCTGTGCTGAGATACAGGCTGCTCCAACCTGCTGTAAAATGCTTGATTTCGAGAGTGAGCGAAACTAATGAAAACATTGTTGGGGTAAAACCTAAAGGGAAAGACCTAGCACCAAATCCAATTTGCCATCTGATCTAACTTCTGGAGGCAGTCAAAATGAGCCTTAGAATTCTTCCCTACCTTATTCCTGTGCTGAGATACAGGCTGCTCCAACCTGCTGTAAAATGCTTGATTTCGAGAGTGAGCGAAACTAATGAAAACATTGTTGGGGTAAAACCTAAAGGGAAAGACCTAGCACCAAATCCAATTTGCCATCTGATCTAACTTCTGGAGGCAGTCAAAATGAGCCTTAGAATTCTTCCCTACCTTATTCCTGTGCTGAGATACAGGCTGCTCCAACCTGCTGTAAAATGCTTGATTTCGAGAGTGAGCGAAACTAATGAAAACATTGTTGGGGTAAAACCTAAAGGGAAAGACCTAGCACCAAATCCAATTTGCCATCTGATCTAACTTCTGGAGGCAGTCAAAATGAGCCTTAGAATTCTTCCCTACCTTATTCCTGTGCTGAGATACAGGCTGCTCCAACCTGCTGTAAAATGCTTGATTTCGAGAGTGAGCGAAACTAATGAAAACATTGTTGGGGTAAAACCTAAAGGGAAAGACCTAGCACCAAATCCAATTTGCCATCTGATCTAACTTCTGGAGGCAGTCAAAATGAGCCTTAGAATTCTTCCCTACCTTATTCCTGTGCTGAGATACAGGCTGCTCCAACCTGCTGTAAAATGCTTGATTTCGAGAGTGAGCGAAACTAATGAAAACATTGTTGGGGTAAAACCTAAAGGGAAAGACCTAGCACCAAATCCAATTTGCCATCTGATCTAACTTCTGGAGGCAGTCAAAATGAGCCTTAGAATTCTTCCCTACCTTATTCCTGTGCTGAGATACAGGCTGCTCCAACCTGCTGTAAAATGCTTGATTTCGAGAGTGAGCGAAACTAATGAAAACATTGTTGGGGTAAAACCTAAAGGGAAAGACCTAGCACCAAATCCAATTTGCCATCTGATCTAACTTCTGGAGGCAGTCAAAATGAGCCTTAGAATTCTTCCCTACCTTATTCCTGTGCTGAGATACAGGCTGCTCCAACCTGCTGTAAAATGCTTGATTTCGAGAGTGAGCGAAACTAATGAAAACATTGTTGGGGTAAAACCTAAAGGGAAAGACCTAGCACCAAATCCAATTTGCCATCTGATCTAACTTCTGGAGGCAGTCAAAATGAGCCTTAGAATTCTTCCCTACCTTATTCCTGTGCTGAGATACAGGCTGCTCCAACCTGCTGTAAAATGCTTGATTTCGAGAGTGAGCGAAACTAATGAAAACATTGTTGGGGTAAAACCTAAAGGGAAAGACCTAGCACCAAATCCAATTTGCCATCTGATCTAACTTCTGGAGGCAGTCAAAATGAGCCTTAGAATTCTTCCCTACCTTATTCCTGTGCTGAGATACAGGCTGCTCCAACCTGCTGTAAAATGCTTGATTTCGAGAGTGAGCGAAACTAATGAAAACATTGTTGGGGTAAAACCTAAAGGGAAAGACCTAGCACCAAATCCAATTTGCCATCTGATCTAACTTCTGGAGGCAGTCAAAATGAGCCTTAGAATTCTTCCCTACCTTATTCCTGTGCTGAGATACAGGCTGCTCCAACCTGCTGTAAAATGCTTGATTTCGAGAGTGAGCGAAACTAATGAAAACATTGTTGGGGTAAAACCTAAAGGGAAAGACCTAGCACCAAATCCAATTTGCCATCTGATCTAACTTCTGGAGGCAGTCAAAATGAGCCTTAGAATTCTTCCCTACCTTATTCCTGTGCTGAGATACAGGCTGCTCCAACCTGCTGTAAAATGCTTGATTTCGAGAGTGAGCGAAACTAATGAAAACATTGTTGGGGTAAAACCTAAAGGGAAAGACCTAGCACCAAATCCAATTTGCCATCTGATCTAACTTCTGGAGGCAGTCAAAATGAGCCTTAGAATTCTTCCCTACCTTATTCCTGTGCTGAGATACAGGCTGCTCCAACCTGCTGTAAAATGCTTGATTTCGAGAGTGAGCGAAACTAATGAAAACATTGTTGGGGTAAAACCTAAAGGGAAAGACCTAGCACCAAATCCAATTTGCCATCTGATCTAACTTCTGGAGGCAGTCAAAATGAGCCTTAGAATTCTTCCCTACCTTATTCCTGTGCTGAGATACAGGCTGCTCCAACCTGCTGTAAAATGCTTGATTTCGAGAGTGAGCGAAACTAATGAAAACATTGTTGGGGTAAAACCTAAAGGGAAAGACCTAGCACCAAATCCAATTTGCCATCTGATCTAACTTCTGGAGGCAGTCAAAATGATCCTTAGAATTCTTCCCTACCTTATTCCTGTGCTGAGATACAGGCTGCTCCAACCTGCTGTAAAATGCTTGATTTCGAGAGTGAGCGAAACTAATGAAAACATTGTTGGGGTAAAACCTAAAGGGAAAGACCTAGCACCAAATCCAATTTGCCATCTGATCTAACTTCTGGAGGCAGTCAAAATGAGCCTTAGAATTCTTCCCTACCTTATTCCTGTGCTGAGATACAGGCTGCTCCAACCTGCTGTAAAATGCTTGATTTCGAGAGTGAGCGAAACTAATGAAAACATTGTTGGGGTAAAACCTAAAGGGAAAGACCTAGCACCAAATCCAATTTGCCATCTGATCTAACTTCTGGAGGCAGTCAAAATGAGCCTTAGAATTCTTCCCTACCTTATTCCTGTGCTGAGATACAGGCTGCTCCAACCTGCTGTAAAATGCTTGATTTCGAGAGTGAGCGAAACTAATGAAAACATTGTTGGGGTAAAACCTAAAGGGAAAGACCTAGCACCAAATCCAATTTGCCATCTGATCTAACTTCTGGAGGCAGTCAAAATGAGCCTTAGAATTCTTCCCTACCTTATTCCTGTGCTGAGATACAGGCTGCTCCAACCTGCTGTAAAATGCTTGATTTCGAGAGTGAGCGAAACTAATGAAAACATTGTTGGGGTAAAACCTAAAGGGAAAGACCTAGCACCAAATCCAATTTGCCATCTGATCTAACTTCTGGAGGCAGTCAAAATGAGCCTTAGAATTCTTCCCTACCTTATTCCTGTGCTGAGATACAGGCTGCTCCAACCTGCTGTAAAATGCTTGATTTCGAGAGTGAGCGAAACTAATGAAAACATTGTTGGGGTAAAACCTAAAGGGAAAGACCTAGCACCAAATCCAATTTGCCATCTGATCTAACTTCTGGAGGCAGTCAAAATGAGCCTTAGAATTCTTCCCTACCTTATTCCTGTGCTGAGATACAGGCTGCTCCAACCTGCTGTAAAATGCTTGATTTCGAGAGTGAGCGAAACTAATGAAAACATTGTTGGGGTAAAACCTAAAGGGAAAGACCTAGCACCAAATCCAATTTGCCATCTGATCTAACTTCTGGAGGCAGTCAAAATGAGCCTTAGAATTCTTCCCTACCTTATTCCTGTGCTGAGATACAGGCTGCTCCAACCTGCTGTAAAATGCTTGATTTCGAGAGTGAGCGAAACTAATGAAAACATTGTTGGGGTAAAACCTAAAGGGAAAGACCTAGCACCAAATCCAATTTGCCATCTGATCTAACTTCTGGAGGCAGTCAAAATGAGCCTTAGAATTCTTCCCTACCTTATTCCTGTGCTGAGATACAGGCTGCTCCAACCTGCTGTAAAATGCTTGATTTCGAGAGTGAGCGAAACTAATGAAAACATTGTTGGGGTAAAACCTAAAGGGAAAGACCTAGCACCAAATCCAATTTGCCATCTGATCTAACTTCTGGAGGCAGTCAAAATGAGCCTTAGAATTCTTCCCTACCTTATTCCTGTGCTGAGATACAGGCTGCTCCAACCTGCTGTAAAATGCTTGATTTCGAGAGTGAGCGAAACTAATGAAAACATTGTTGGGGTAAAACCTAAAGGGAAAGACCTAGCACCAAATCCAATTTGCCATCTGATCTAACTTCTGGAGGCAGTCAAAATGAGCCTTAGAATTCTTCCCTACCTTATTCCTGTGCTGAGATACAGGCTGCTCCAACCTGCTGTAAAATGCTTGATTTCGAGAGTGAGCGAAACTAATGAAAACATTGTTGGGGTAAAACCTAAAGGGAAAGACCTAGCACCAAATCCAATTTGCCATCTGATCTAACTTCTGGAGGCAGTCAAAATGAGCCTTAGAATTCTTCCCTACCTTATTCCTGTGCTGAGATACAGGCTGCTCCAACCTGCTGTAAAATGCTTGATTTCGAGAGTGAGCGAAACTAATGAAAACATTGTTGGGGTAAAACCTAAAGGGAAAGACCTAGCACCAAATCCAATTTGCCATCTGATCTAACTTCTGGAGGCAGTCAAAATGAGCCTTAGAATTCTTCCCTACCTTATTCCTGTGCTGAGATACAGGCTGCTCCAACCTGCTGTAAAATGCTTGATTTCGAGAGTGAGCGAAACTAATGAAAACATTGTTGGGGTAAAACCTAAAGGGAAAGACCTAGCACCAAATCCAATTTGCCATCTGATCTAACTTCTGGAGGCAGTCAAAATGAGCCTTAGAATTCTTCCCTACCTTATTCCTGTGCTGAGATACAGGCTGCTCCAACCTGCTGTAAAATGCTTGATTTCGAGAGTGAGCGAAACTAATGAAAACATTGTTGGGGTAAAACCTAAAGGGAAAGACCTAGCACCAAATCCAATTTGCCATCTGATCTAACTTCTGGAGGCAGTCAAAATGAGCCTTAGAATTCTTCCCTACCTTATTCCTGTGCTGAGATACAGGCTGCTCCAACCTGCTGTAAAATGCTTGATTTCGAGAGTGAGCGAAACTAATGAAAACATTGTTGGGGTAAAACCTAAAGGGAAAGACCTAGCACCAAATCCAATTTGCCATCTGATCTAACTTCTGGAGGCAGTCAAAATGAGCCTTAGAATTCTTCCCTACCTTATTCCTGTGCTGAGATACAGGCTGCTCCAACCTGCTGTAAAATGCTTGATTTCGAGAGTGAGCGAAACTAATGAAAACATTGTTGGGGTAAAACCTAAAGGGAAAGACCTAGCACCAAATCCAATTTGCCATCTGATCTAACTTCTGGAGGCAGTCAAAATGAGCCTTAGAATTCTTCCCTACCTTATTCCTGTGCTGAGATACAGGCTGCTCCAACCTGCTGTAAAATGCTTGATTTCGAGAGTGAGCGAAACTAATGAAAACATTGTTGGGGTAAAACCTAAAGGGAAAGACCTAGCACCAAATCCAATTTGCCATCTGATCTAACTTCTGGAGGCAGTCAAAATGAGCCTTAGAATTCTTCCCTACCTTATTCCTGTGCTGAGATACAGGCTGCTCCAACCTGCTGTAAAATGCTTGATTTCGAGAGTGAGCGAAACTAATGAAAACATTGTTGGGGTAAAACCTAAAGGGAAAGACCTAGCACCAAATCCAATTTGCCATCTGATCTAACTTCTGGAGGCAGTCAAAATGAGCCTTAGAATTCTTCCCTACCTTATTCCTGTGCTGAGATACAGGCTGCTCCAACCTGCTGTAAAATGCTTGATTTCGAGAGTGAGCGAAACTAATGAAAACATTGTTGGGGTAAAACCTAAAGGGAAAGACCTAGCACCAAATCCAATTTGCCATCTGATCTAACTTCTGGAGGCAGTCAAAATGAGCCTTAGAATTCTTCCCTACCTTATTCCTGTGCTGAGATACAGGCTGCTCCAACCTGCTGTAAAATGCTTGATTTCGAGAGTGAGCGAAACTAATGAAAACATTGTTGGGGTAAAACCTAAAGGGAAAGACCTAGCACCAAATCCAATTTGCCATCTGATCTAACTTCTGGAGGCAGTCAAAATGAGCCTTAGAATTCTTCCCTACCTTATTCCTGTGCTGAGATACAGGCGTGCTCCAACCTGCTGTAAAATGCTTGATTTCGAGAGTGAGCGAAACTAATGAAAACATTGTTGGGGTAAAACCTAAAGGGAAAGACCTAGCACCAAATCCAATTTGCCATCTGATCTAACTTCTGGAGGCAGTCAAAATGAGCCTTAGAATTCTTCCCTACCTTATTCCTGTGCTGAGATACAGGCTGCTCCAACCTGCTGTAAAATGCTTGATTTCGAGAGTGAGCGAAACTAATGAAAACATTGTTGGGGTAAAACCTAAAGGGAAAGACCTAGCACCAAATCCAATTTGCCATCTGATCTAACTTCTGGAGGCAGTCAAAATGAGCCTTAGAATTCTTCCCTACCTTATTCCTGTGCTGAGATACAGGCTGCTCCAACCTGCTGTAAAATGCTTGATTTCGAGAGTGAGCGAAACTAATGAAAACATTGTTGGGGTAAAACCTAAAGGGAAAGACCTAGCACCAAATCCAATTTGCCATCTGATCTAACTTCTGGAGGCAGTCAAAATGAGCCTTAGAATTCTTCCCTACCTTATTCCTGTGCTGAGATACAGGCTGCTCCAACCTGCTGTAAAATGCTTGATTTCGAGAGTGAGCGAAACTAATGAAAACATTGTTGGGGTAAAACCTAAAGGGAAAGACCTAGCACCAAATCCAATTTGCCATCTGATCTAACTTCTGGAGGCAGTCAAAATGATCCTTAGAATTCTTCCCTACCTTATTCCTGTGCTGAGATACAGGCTGCTCCCAACCTGCTGTAAAATGCTTGATTTCGAGAGTGAGCGAAACTAATGAAAACATTGTTGGGGTAAAACCTAAAGGGAAAGACCTAGCACCAAATCCAATTTGCCATCTGATCTAACTTCTGGAGGCAGTCAAATGAGCATTTGAATTCTTCCCTACCTTATTCCTGTGCTGAGATACAGGCTGCTCCAACCTGCTGTAAAATGCTTGATTTCGAGAGTGAGCGAAACTAATGAAAACATTGTTGGGGTAAAACCTAAAAAACATTGTTGGGGTAAAAACCTAAACGGAAAGACCTAGCACCAAATCCAATTTGCCATCTGATCTAACTTCTGGAGGCAGTCAAAATGAGCCTTAGAATTCTTCCCTACCTTATTCCTGTGCTGAGATACAGGCTGCTCCAACCTGCTGTAAAATGCTTGATTTCGAGAGTGAGCGAAACTAATGAAAACATTGTTGGGGTAAAACCTAAAGGGAAAGACCTAGCACCAAATCCAATTTGCCATCTGATCTAACTTCTGGAGGCAGTCAAAATGATCCTTAGAATTCTTCCCTACCTTATTCCTGTGCTGAGATACAGGCTGCTCCAACCTGCTGTAAAATGCTTGATTTCGAGAGGTGAGCGAAACTAATGAAAACATTGTTGGGGTAAAACCTAAAGGGAAAGACCTAGCACCAAATCCAATTTGCCATCTGATCTAACTTCTGGAGGCAGTCAAAATGAGCCTTAGAATTCTTCCCTACCTTATTCCTGTGCTGAGATACAGGCTGCTCCAACCTGCTGTAAAATGCTTGATTTCGAGAGTGAGCGAAACTAATGAAAACATTGTTGGGGTAAAACCTAAAGGGAAAGACCTAGCACCAAATCCAATTTGCCATCTGATCTAACTTCTGGAGGCAGTCAAAATGAGCCTTAGAATTCTTCCCTACCTTATTCCTGTGCTGAGATACAGGCTGCTCCAACCTGCTGTAAAATGCTTGATTTCGAGAGTGAGCGAAACTAATGAAAACATTGTTGGGGTAAAACCTAAAGGGAAAGACCTAGCACCAAATCCAATTTGCCATCTGATCTAACTTCTGGAGGCAGTCAAAATGATCCTTAGAATTCTTCCCTACCTTATTCCTGTGCTGAGATACAGGCTGCTCCAACCTGCTGTAAAATGCTTGATTTCGAGAGTGAGCGAAACTAATGAAAACATTGTTGGGGTAAAACCTAAAGGGAAAGACCTAGCACCAAATCCAATTTGCCATCTGATCTAACTTCTGGAGGCAGTCAAAATGAGCCTTAGAATTCTTCCCTACCTTATTCCTGTGCTGAGATACAGGCTGCTCCAACCTGCTGTAAAATGCTTGATTTCGAGAGTGAGCGAAACTAATGAAAACATTGTTGGGGTAAAACCTAAAGGGAAAGACCTAGCACCAAATCCAATTTGCCATCTGATCTAACTTCTGGAGGCAGTCAAAATGATCCTTAGAATTCTTCCCTACCTTATTCCTGTGCTGAGATACAGGCTGCTCCAACCTGCTGTAAAATGCTTGATTTCGAGAGTGAGCGAAACTAATGAAAACATTGTTGGGGTAAAACCTAAAGGGAAAGACCTAGCACCAAATCCAATTTGCCATCTGATCTAACTTCTGGAGGCAGTCAAAATGAGCCTTAGAATTCTTCCCTACCTTATTCCTGTGCTGAGATACAGGCTGCTCCAACCTGCTGTAAAATGCTTGATTTCGAGAGTGAGCGAAACTAATGAAAACATTGTTGGGGTAAAACCTAAAGGGAAAGACCTAGCACCAAATCCAATTTGCCATCTGATCTAACTTCTGGAGGCAGTCAAAATGAGCCTTAGAATTCTTCCCTACCTTATTCCTGTGCTGAGATACAGGCTGCTCCAACCTGCTGTAAAATGCTTGATTTCGAGAGTGAGCGAAACTAATGAAAACATTGTTGGGGTAAAACCTAAAGGGAAAGACCTAGCACCAAATCCAATTTGCCATCTGATCTAACTTCTGGAGGCAGTCAAAATGATCCTTAGAATTCTTCCCTACCTTATTCCTGTGCTGAGATACAGGCTGCTCCAACCTGCTGTAAAATGCTTGATTTCGAGAGTGAGCGAAACTAATGAAAACATTGTTGGGGTAAAACCTAAAGGGAAAGACCTAGCACCAAATCCAATTTGCCATCTGATCTAACTTCTGGAGGCAGTCAAAATGAGCATTTGAATTCTTCCCTACCTTATTCCTGTGCTGAGATACAGGCTGCTCCAACCTGCTGTAAAATGCTTGATTTCGAGAGTGAGCGAAACTAATGAAAACATTGTTGGGGTAAAACCTAAAGGGAAAGACCTAGCACCAAATCCAATTTGCCATCTGATCTAACTTCTGGAGGCAGTCAAAATGAGCCTTAGAATTCTTCCCTACCTTATTCCTGTGCTGAGATACAGGCTGCTCCAACCTGCTGTAAAATGCTTGATTTCGAGAGTGAGCGAAACTAATGAAAACATTGTTGGGGTAAAACCTAAAGGGAAAGACCTAGCACCAAATCCAATTTGCCATCTGATCTAACTTCTGGAGGCAGTCAAAATGAGCCTTAGAATTCTTCCCTACCTTATTCCTGTGCTGAGATACAGGCTGCTCCAACCTGCTGTAAAATGCTTGATTTCGAGAGTGAGCGAAACTAATGAAAACATTGTTGGGGGTAAAACCTAAAGGGAAAGACCTAGCACCAAATCCAATTTGCCATCTGATCTAACTTCTGGAGGCAGTCAAAATGAGCCTTAGAATTCTTCCCTACCTTATTCCTGTGCTGAGATACAGGCTGCTCCAACCTGCTGTAAAATGCTTGATTTCGAGAGTGAGCGAAACTAATGAAAACATTGTTGGGGTAAAACCTAAAGGGAAAGACCTAGCACCAAATCCAATTTGCCATCTGATCTAACTTCTGGAGGCAGTCAAAATGAGCCTTAGAATTCTTCCCTACCTTATTCCTGTGCTGAGATACAGGCTGCTCCAACCTGCTGTAAAATGCTTGATTTCGAGAGTGAGCGAAACTAATGAAAACATTGTTGGGGTAAAACCTAAAGGGAAAGACCTAGCACCAAATCCAATTTGCCATCTGATCTAACTTCTGGAGGCAGTCAAAATGAGCCTTAGAATTCTTCCCTACCTTATTCCTGTGCTGAGATACAGGCTGCTCCAACCTGCTGTAAAATGCTTGATTTCGAGAGTGAGCGAAACTAATGAAAACATTGTTGGGGTAAAACCTAAAGGGAAAGACCTAGCACCAAATCCAATTTGCCATCTGATCTAACTTCTGGAGGCAGTCAAAATGAGCCTTAGAATTCTTCCCTACCTTATTCCTGTGCTGAGATACAGGCTGCTCCAACCTGCTGTAAAATGCTTGATTTCGAGAGTGAGCGAAACTAATGAAAACATTGTTGGGGTAAAACCTAAAGGGAAAGACCTAGCACCAAATCCAATTTGCCATCTGATCTAACTTCTGGAGGCAGTCAAAATGATCCTTAGAATTCTTCCCTACCTTATTCCTGTGCTGAGATACAGGCTGCTCCAACCTGCTGTAAAATGCTTGATTTCGAGAGTGAGCGAAACTAATGAAAACATTGTTGGGGTAAAACCTAAAGGGAAAGACCTAGCACCAAATCCAATTTGCCATCTGATCTAACTTCTGGAGGCAGTCAAAATGAGCCTTAGAATTCTTCCCTACCTTATTCCTGTGCTGAGATACAGGCTGCTCCAACCTGCTGTAAAATGCTTGATTTCGAGAGTGAGCGAAACTAATGAAAACATTGTTGGGGTAAAACCTAAAGGGAAAGACCTAGCACCAAATCCAATTTGCCATCTGATCTAACTTCTGGAGGCAGTCAAAATGAGCCTTAGAATTCTTCCCTACCTTATTCCTGTGCTGAGATACAGGCTGCTCCAACCTGCTGTAAAATGCTTGATTTCGAGAGTGAGCGAAACTAATGAAAACATTGTTGGGGTAAAACCTAAAGGGAAAGACCTAGCACCAAATCCAATTTGCCATCTGATCTAACTTCTGGAGGCAGTCAAAATGAGCCTTAGAATTCTTCCCTACCTTATTCCTGTGCTGAGATACAGGCTGCTCCAACCTGCTGTAAAATGCTTGATTTCCAGAGTGAGCGAAACTAATGAAAACATTGTTGGGGTAAAACCTAAAGGGAAAGACCTAGCACCAAATCCAATTTGCCATCTGATCTAACTTCTGGAGGCAGTCAAAATGAGCCTTAGAATTCTTCCCTACCTTATTCCTGTGCTGAGATACAGGGCTGCTCCAACCTGCTGTAAAATGCTTGATTTCGAGAGTGAGCGAAACTAATGAAAACATTGTTGGGGTAAAACCTAAAGGGAAAGACCTAGCACCAAATCCAATTTGCCATCTGATCTAACTTCTGGAGGCAGTCAAAATGAGCCTTAGAATTCTTCCCTACCTTATTCCTGTGCTGAGATACAGGCTGCTCCAACCTGCTGTAAAATGCTTGATTTCGAGAGTGAGCGAAACTAATGAAAACATTGTTGGGGTAAAACCTAAAGGGAAAGACCTAGCACCAAATCCAATTTGCCATCTGATCTAACTTCTGGAGGCAGTCAAAATGAGCCTTAGAATTCTTCCCTACCTTATTCCTGTGCTGAGATACAGGCTGCTCCAACCTGCTGTAAAATGCTTGATTTCGAGAGTGAGCGAAACTAATGAAAACATTGTTGGGGTAAAACCTAAAGGGAAAGACCTAGCACCAAATCCAATTTGCCATCTGATCTAACTTCTGGAGGCAGTCAAAATGATCCTTAGAATTCTTCCCTACCTTATTCCTGTGCTGAGATACAGGCTGCTCCAACCTGCTGTAAAATGCTTGATTTCGAGAGTGAGCGAAACTAATGAAAACATTGTTGGGGGTAAAACCTAAAGGGAAAGACCTAGCACCAAATCCAATTTGCCATCTGATCTAACTTCTGGAGGCAGTCAAAATGAGCCTTAGAATTCTTCCCTACCTTATTCCTGTGCTGAGATACAGGCTGCTCCAACCTGCTGTAAAATGCTTGATTTCGAGAGTGAGCGAAACTAATGAAAACATTGTTGGGGTAAAAACCTAAAGGGGAAAGACCTAGCACCAAATCCAATTTGCCATCTGATCTAACTTCTGGAGGCAGTCAAAATGAGCCTTAGAATTCTTCCCTACCTTATTCCTGTGCTGAGATACAGGCTGCTCCAACCTGCTGTAAAATGCTTGATTTCCAGAGTGAGCGAAACTAATGAAAACATTGTTGGGGTAAAACCTAAAGGGAAAGACCTAGCACCAAATCCAATTTGCCATCTGATCTAACTTCTGGAGGCAGTCAAAATGAGCCTTAGAATTCTTCCCTACCTTATTCCTGTGCTGAGATACAGGCTGCTCCAACCTGCTGTAAAATGCTTGATTTCGAGAGTGAGCGAAACTAATGAAAACATTGTTGGGGTAAAACCTAAAGGGAAAGACCTAGCACCAAATCCAATTTGCCATCTGATCTAACTTCTGGAGGCAGTCAAAATGAGCCTTAGAATTCTTCCCTACCTTATTCCTGTGCTGAGATACAGGCTGCTCCAACCTGCTGTAAAATGCTTGATTTCGAGAGTGAGCGAAACTAATGAAAACATTGTTGGGGTAAAACCTAAAGGGAAAGACCTAGCACCAAATCCAATTTGCCATCTGATCTAACTTCTGGAGGCAGTCAAAATGAGCCTTAGAATTCTTCCCTACCTTATTCCTGTGCTGAGATACAGGCTGCTCCAACCTGCTGTAAAATGCTTGATTTCGAGAGTGAGCGAAACTAATGAAAACATTGTTGGGGTAAAACCTAAAGGGAAAGACCTAGCACCAAATCCAATTTGCCATCTGATCTAACTTCTGGAGGCAGTCAAAATGATCCTTAGAATTCTTCCCTACCTTATTCCTGTGCTGAGATACAGGCTGCTCCAACCTGCTGTAAAATGCTTGATTTCGAGAGTGAGCGAAACTAATGAAAACATTGTTGGGGTAAAACCTAAAGGGAAAGACCTAGCACCAAATCCAATTTGCCATCTGATCTAACTTCTGGAGGCAGTCAAAATGAGCCTTAGAATTCTTCCCTACCTTATTCCTGTGCTGAGATACAGGCTGCTCCAACCTGCTGTAAAATGCTTGATTTCGAGAGTGAGCGAAACTAATGAAAACATTGTTGGGGTAAAACCTAAAGGGAAAGACCTAGCACCAAATCCAATTTGCCATCTGATCTAACTTCTGGAGGCAGTCAAAATGAGCCTTAGAATTCTTCCCTACCTTATTCCTGTGCTGAGATACAGGCTGCTCCAACCTGCTGTAAAATGCTTGATTTCGAGAGTGAGCGAAACTAATGAAAACATTGTTGGGGTAAAACCTAAAGGGAAAGACCTAGCACCAAATCCAATTTGCCATCTGATCTAACTTCTGGAGGCAGTCAAAATGAGCCTTAGAATTCTTCCCTACCTTATTCCTGTGCTGAGATACAGGCTGCTCCAACCTGCTGTAAAATGCTTGATTTCGAGAGTGAGCGAAACTAATGAAAACATTGTTGGGGTAAAACCTAAAGGGAAAGACCTAGCACCAAATCCAATTTGCCATCTGATCTAACTTCTGGAGGCAGTCAAAATGAGCCTTAGAATTCTTCCCTACCTTATTCCTGTGCTGAGATACAGGCTGCTCCAACCTGCTGTAAAATGCTTGATTTCGAGAGTGAGCGAAACTAATGAAAACATTGTTGGGGTAAAACCTAAAGGGAAAGACCTAGCACCAAATCCAATTTGCCATCTGATCTAACTTCTGGAGGCAGTCAAAATGATCCTTAGAATTCTTCCCTACCTTATTCCTGTGCTGAGATACAGGCTGCTCCAACCTGCTGTAAAATGCTTGATTTCGAGAGTGAGCGAAACTAATGAAAACATTGTTGGGGTAAAACCTAAAGGGAAAGACCTAGCACCAAATCCAATTTGCCATCTGATCTAACTTCTGGAGGCAGTCAAAATGATCCTTAGAATTCTTCCCTACCTTATTCCTGTGCTGAGATACAGGCTGCTCCAACCTGCTGTAAAATGCTTGATTTCGAGAGTGAGCGAAACTAATGAAAACATTGTTGGGGTAAAACCTAAAGGGAAAGACCTAGCACCAAATCCAATTTGCCATCTGATCTAACTTCTGGAGGCAGTCAAAATGATCCTTAGAATTCTTCCCTACCTTATTCCTGTGCTGAGATACAGGCTGCTCCAACCTGCTGTAAAATGCTTGATTTCGAGAGTGAGCGAAACTAATGAAAACATTGTTGGGGTAAAACCTAAAGGGAAAGACCTAGCACCAAATCCAATTTGCCATCTGATCTAACTTCTGGAGGCAGTCAAAATGAGCCTTAGAATTCTTCCCTACCTTATTCCTGTGCTGAGATACAGGCTGCTCCAACCTGCTGTAAAATGCTTGATTTCGAGAGTGAGCGAAACTAATGAAAACATTGTTGGGGTAAAACCTAAAGGGAAAGACCTAGCACCAAATCCAATTTGCCATCTGATCTAACTTCTGGAGGCAGTCAAAATGAGCCTTAGAATTCTTCCCTACCTTATTCCTGTGCTGAGATACAGGCTGCTCCAACCTGCTGTAAAATGCTTGATTTCGAGAGTGAGCGAAACTAATGAAAACATTGTTGGGGTAAAACCTAAAGGGAAAGACCTAGCACCAAATCCAATTTGCCATCTGATCTAACTTCTGGAGGCAGTCAAAATGATCCTTAGAATTCTTCCCTACCTTATTCCTGTGCTGAGATACAGGCTGCTCCAACCTGCTGTAAAATGCTTGATTTCGAGAGTGAGCGAAACTAATGAAAACATTGTTGGGGTAAAACCTAAAGGGAAAGACCTAGCACCAAATCCAATTTGCCATCTGATCTAACTTCTGGAGGCAGTCAAAATGATCCTTAGAATTCTTCCCTACCTTATTCCTGTGCTGAGATACAGGCTGCTCCAACCTGCTGTAAAATGCTTGATTTCGAGAGTGAGCGAAACTAATGAAAACATTGTTGGGGTAAAACCTAAAGGGAAAGACCTAGCACCAAATCCAATTTGCCATCTGATCTAACTTCTGGAGGCAGTCAAAATGAGCCTTAGAATTCTTCCCTACCTTATTCCTGTGCTGAGATACAGGCTGCTCCAACCTGCTGTAAAATGCTTGATTTCGAGAGTGAGCGAAACTAATGAAAACATTGTTGGGGTAAAACCTAAAGGGAAAGACCTAGCACCAAATCCAATTTGCCATCTGATCTAACTTCTGGAGGGCAGTCAAAATGAGCCTTAGAATTCTTCCCTACCTTATTCCTGTGCTGAGATACAGGCTGCTCCAACCTGCTGTAAAATGCTTGATTTCCAGAGTGAGCGAAACTAATGAAAACATTGTTGGGGTAAAACCTAAAGGGAAAGACCTAGCACCAAATCCAATTTGCCATCTGATCTAACTTCTGGAGGCAGTCAAAATGATCCTTAGAATTCTTCCCTACCTTATTCCTGTGCTGAGATACAGGCTGCTCCAACCTGCTGTAAAATGCTTGATTTCGAGAGTGAGCGAAACTAATGAAAACATTGTTGGGGTAAAACCTAAAGGGAAAGACCTAGCACCAAATCCAATTTGCCATCTGATCTAACTTCTGGAGGCAGTCAAAATGAGCCTTAGAATTCTTCCCTACCTTATTCCTGTGCTGAGATACAGGCTGCTCCAACCTGCTGTAAAATGCTTGATTTCGAGAGTGAGCGAAACTAATGAAAACATTGTTGGGGTAAAACCTAAAGGGAAAGACCTAGCACCAAATCCAATTTGCCATCTGATCTAACTTCTGGAGGCAGTCAAAATGAGCCTTAGAATTCTTCCTACCTTATTCCTGTGCTGAGATACAGGCTGCTCCAACCTGCTGTAAAATGCTTGATTTCGAGAGTGAGCGAAACTAATGAAAACATTGTTGGGGTAAAACCTAAAGGGAAAGACCTAGCACCAAATCCAATTTGCCATCTGATCTAACTTCTGGAGGCAGTCAAAATGAGCCTTAGAATTCTTCCCTACCTTATTCCTGTGCTGAGATACAGGCTGCTCCAACCTGCTGTAAAATGCTTGATTTCGAGAGTGAGCGAAACTAATGAAAACATTGTTGGGGTAAAACCTAAAGGGAAAGACCTAGCACCAAATCCAATTTGCCATCTGATCTAACTTCTGGAGGCAGTCAAAATGAGCCTTAGAATTCTTCCCTACCTTATTCCTGTGCTGAGATACAGGCTGCTCCAACCTGCTGTAAAATGCTTGATTTCGAGAGTGAGCGAAACTAATGAAAACATTGTTGGGGTAAAACCTAAAGGGAAAGACCTAGCACCAAATCCAATTTGCCATCTGATCTAACTTCTGGAGGCAGTCAAAATGAGCCTTAGAATTCTTCCCTACCTTATTCCTGTGCTGAGATACAGGCTGCTCCAACCTGCTGTAAAATGCTTGATTTCGAGAGTGAGCGAAACTAATGAAAACATTGTTGGGGTAAAACCTAAAGGGAAAGACCTAGCACCAAATCCAATTTGCCATCTGATCTAACTTCTGGAGGCAGTCAAAATGAGCCTTAGAATTCTTCCCTACCTTATTCCTGTGCTGAGATACAGGCTGCTCCAACCTGCTGTAAAATGCTTGATTTCGAGAGTGAGCGAAACTAATGAAAACATTGTTGGGGTAAAACCTAAAGGGAAAGACCTAGCACCAAATCCAATTTGCCATCTGATCTAACTTCTGGAGGCAGTCAAAATGAGCCTTAGAATTCTTCCCTACCTTATTCCTGTGCTGAGATACAGGCTGCTCCAACCTGCTGCAAAATGCTTGATTTCGAGAGTGAGCGAAACTAATGAAAACATTGTTGGGGTAAAACCTAAAGGGAAAGACCTAGCACCAAATCCAATTTGCCATCTGATCTAACTTCTGGAGGCAGTCAAAATGAGCCTTAGAATTCTTCCCTACCTTATTCCTGTGCTGAGATACAGGCTGCTCCAACCTGCTGTAAAATGCTTGATTTCGAGAGTGAGCGAAACTAATGAAAACATTGTTGGGGTAAAACCTAAAGGGAAAGACCTAGCACCAAATCCAATTTGCCATCTGATCTAACTTCTGGAGGCAGTCAAAATGAGCCTTAGAATTCTTCCCTACCTTATTCCTGTGCTGAGATACAGGCTGCTCCAACCTGCTGTAAAATGCTTGATTTCGAGAGTGAGCGAAACTAATGAAAACATTGTTGGGGTAAAACCTAAAGGGAAAGACCTAGCACCAAATCCAATTTGCCATCTGATCTAACTTCTGGAGGCAGTCAAAATGAGCCTTAGAATTCTTCCCTACCTTATTCCTGTGCTGAGATACAGGCTGCTCCAACCTGCTGTAAAATGCTTGATTTCGAGAGTGAGCGAAACTAATGAAAACATTGTTGGGGTAAAACCTAAAGGGAAAGACCTAGCACCAAATCCAATTTGCCATCTGATCTAACTTCTGGAGGCAGTCAAAATGATCCTTAGAATTCTTCCCTACCTTATTCCTGTGCTGAGATACAGGCTGCTCCAACCTGCTGTAAAATGCTTGATTTCGAGAGTGAGCGAAACTAATGAAAACATTGTTGGGGTAAAACCTAAAGGGAAAGACCTAGCACCAAATCCAATTTGCCATCTGATCTAACTTCTGGCGGCAGTCAAAATGATCCTTAGAATTCTTCCCTACCTTATTCCTGTGCTGAGATACAGGCTGCTCCAACCTGCTGTAAAATGCTTGATTTCGAGAGTGAGCGAAACTAATGAAAACATTGTTGGGGTAAAACCTAAAGGGAAAGACCTAGCACCAAATCCAATTTGCCATCTGATCTAACTTCTGGAGGCAGTCAAAATGAGCCTTAGAATTCTTCCCTACCTTATTCCTGTGCTGAGATACAGGCTGCTCCAACCTGCTGTAAAATGCTTGATTTCGAGAGTGAGCGAAACTAATGAAAACATTGTTGGGGTAAAACCTAAAGAGAAAGACCTAGCACCAAATCCAATTTGCCATCTGATCTAACTTCTGGAGGCAGTCAAAATGATCCTTAGAATTCTTCCCTACCTTATTCCTGTGCTGAGATACAGGCTGCTCCAACCTGCTGTAAAATGCTTGATTTCGAGAGTGAGCGAAACTAATGAAAACATTGTTGGGGTAAAACCTAAAGGGAAAGACCTAGCACCAAATCCAATTTGCCATCTGATCTAACTTCTGGAGGCAGTCAAAATGAGCCTTAGAATTCTTCCCTACCTTATTCCTGTGCTGAGATACAGGCTGCTCCAACCTGCTGTAAAATGCTTGATTTCGAGAGTGAGCGAAACTAATGAAAACATTGTTGGGGTAAAACCTAAAGGGAAAGACCTAGCACCAAATCCAATTTGCCATCTGATCTAACTTCTGGAGGCAGTCAAAATGAGCCTTAGAATTCTTCCCTACCTTATTCCTGTGCTGAGATACAGGCTGCTCCAACCTGCTGTAAAATGCTTGATTTCGAGAGTGAGCGAAACTAATGAAAACATTGTTGGGGTAAAACCTAAAGGGAAAGACCTAGCACCAAATCCAATTTGCCATCTGATCTAACTTCTGGAGGCAGTCAAAATGAGCCTTAGAATTCTTCCCTACCTTATTCCTGTGCTGAGATACAGGCTGCTCCAACCTGCTGTAAAATGCTTGATTTCGAGAGTGAGCGAAACTAATGAAAACATTGTTGGGGTAAAACCTAAAGGGAAAGACCTAGCACCAAATCCAATTTGCCATCTGATCTAACTTCTGGAGGCAGTCAAAATGATCCTTAGAATTCTTCCCTACCTTATTCCTGTGCTGAGATACAGGCTGCTCCAACCTGCTGTAAAATGCTTGATTTCGAGAGTGAGCGAAACTAATGAAAACATTGTTGGGGTAAAACCTAAAGGGAAAGACCTAGCACCAAATCCAATTTGCCATCTGATCTAACTTCTGGAGGCAGTCAAAATGAGCCTTAGAATTCTTCCCTACCTTATTCCTGTGCTGAGATACAGGCTGCTCCAACCTGCTGTAAAATGCTTGATTTCGAGAGTGAGCGAAACTAATGAAAACATTGTTGGGGTAAAACCTAAAGGGAAAGACCTAGCACCAAATCCAATTTGCCATCTGATCTAACTTCTGGAGGCAGTCAAAATGAGCCTTAGAATTCTTCCCTACCTTATTCCTGTGCTGAGATACAGGCTGCTCCAACCTGCTGTAAAATGCTTGATTTCGAGAGTGAGCGAAACTAATGAAAACATTGTTGGGGTAAAACCTAAAGGGAAAGACCTAGCACCAAATCCAATTTGCCATCTGATCTAACTTCTGGAGGCAGTCAAAATGATCCTTAGAATTCTTCCCTACCTTATTCCTGTGCTGAGATACAGGCTGCTCCAACCTGCTGTAAAATGCTTGATTTCGAGAGTGAGCGAAACTAATGAAAACATTGTTGGGGTAAAACCTAAAGGGAAAGACCTAGCACCAAATCCAATTTGCCATCTGATCTAACTTCTGGAGGCAGTCAAAATGAGCCTTAGAATTCTTCCCTACCTTATTCCTGTGCTGAGATACAGGCTGCTCCAACCTGCTGTAAAATGCTTGATTTCGAGAGTGAGCGAAACTAATGAAAACATTGTTGGGGTAAAACCTAAAGGGAAAGACCTAGCACCAAATCCAATTTGCCATCTGATCTAACTTCTGGAGGCAGTCAAAATGAGCCTTAGAATTCTTCCCTACCTTATTCCTGTGCTGAGATACAGGCTGCTCCAACCTGCTGTAAAATGCTTGATTTCGAGAGTGAGCGAAACTAATGAAAACATTGTTGGGGTAAAACCTAAAGGGAAAGACCTAGCACCAAATCCAATTTGCCATCTGATCTAACTTCTGGAGGCAGTCAAAATGATCCGTAGAATTCTTCCCTACCTTATTCCTGTGCTGAGATACAGGCTGCTCCAACCTGCTGTAAAATGCTTGATTTCGAGAGTGAGCGAAACTAATGAAAACATTGTTGGGGTAAAACCTAAAGGGAAAGACCTAGCACCAAATCCAATTTGCCATCTGATCTAACTTCTGGAGGCAGTCAAAATGAGCCTTAGAATTCTTCCCTACCTTATTCCTGTGCTGAGATACAGGCTGCTCCAACCTGCTGTAAAATGCTTGATTTCGAGAGTGAGCGAAACTAATGAAAACATTGTTGGGGTAAAACCTAAAGGGAAAGACCTAGCACCAAATCCAATTTGCCATCTGATCTAACTTCTGGAGGCAGTCAAAATGAGCATTTGAATTCTTCCCTACCTTATTCCTGTGCTGAGATACAGGCTGCTCCAACCTGCTGTAAAATGCTTGATTTCGAGAGTGAGCGAAACTAATGAAAACATTGTTGGGGTAAAACCTAAAGGGAAAGACCTAGCACCAAATCCAATTTGCCATCTGATCTAACTTCTGGAGGCAGTCAAAATGAGCCTTAGAATTCTTCCCTACCTTATTCCTGTGCTGAGATACAGGCTGCTCCAACCTGCTGTAAAATGCTTGATTTCGAGAGTGAGCGAAACTAATGAAAACATTGTTGGGGTAAAACCTAAAGGGAAAGACCTAGCACCAAATCCAATTTGCCATCTGATCTAACTTCTGGAGGCAGTCAAAATGAGCCTTAGAATTCTTCCCTACCTTATTCCTGTGCTGAGATACAGGCTGCTCCAACCTGCTGTAAAATGCTTGATTTCGAGAGTGAGCGAAACTAATGAAAACATTGTTGGGGTAAAACCTAAAGGGAAAGACCTAGCACCAAATCCAATTTGCCATCTGATCTAACTTCTGGAGGCAGTCAAAATGATCCTTAGAATTCTTCCCTACCTTATTCCTGTGCTGAGATACAGGCTGCTCCAACCTGCTGTAAAATGCTTGATTTCGAGAGTGAGCGAAACTAATGAAAACATTGTTGGGGTAAAACCTAAAGGGAAAGACCTAGCACCAAATCCAATTTGCCGTCTGATCTAACTTCTGGAGGCAGTCAAAATGAGCCTTTGAATTCTTCCCTACCTTATTCCTGTGCTGAGATACAGGCTGCTCCAACCTGCTGTAAAATGCTTGATTTCGAGAGTGAGCGAAACTAATGAAAACATTGTTGGGGTAAAACCTAAAGGGAAAGACCTAGCACCAAATCCAATTTGCCATCTGATCTAACTTCTGGAGGCAGTCAAAATGAGCCTTAGAATTCTTCCCTACCTTATTCCTGTGCTGAGATACAGGCTGCTCCAACCTGCTGTAAAATGCTTGATTTCGAGAGTGAGCGAAACTAATGAAAACATTGTTGGGGTAAAACCTAAAGGGAAAGACCTAGCACCAAATCCAATTTGCCATCTGATCTAACTTCTGGAGGCAGTCAAAATGATCCTTAGAATTCTTCCCTACCTTATTCCTGTGCTGAGATACAGGCTGCTCCAACCTGCTGTAAAATGCTTGATTTCGAGAGTGAGCGAAACTAATGAAAACATTGTTGGGGTAAAACCTAAAGGGAAAGACCTAGCACCAAATCCAATTTGCCATCTGATCTAACTTCTGGAGGCAGTCAAAATGATCCTTAGAATTCTTCCCTACCTTATTCCTGTGCTGAGATACAGGCTGCTCCAACCTGCTGTAAAATGCTTGATTTCGAGAGTGAGCGAAACTAATGAAAACATTGTTGGGGTAAAACCTAAAGGGAAAGACCTAGCACCAAATCCAATTTGCCATCTGATCTAACTTCTGGAGGCAGTCAAAATGAGCCTTAGAATTCTTCCCTACCTTATTCCTGTGCTGAGATACAGGCTGCTCCAACCTGCTGTAAAATGCTTGATTTCGAGAGTGAGCGAAACTAATGAAAACATTGTTGGGGTAAAACCTAAAGGGAAAGACCTAGCACCAAATCCAATTTGCCATCTGATCTAACTTCTGGAGGCAGTCAAAATGAGCCTTAGAATTCTTCCCTACCTTATTCCTGTGCTGAGATACAGGCTGCTCCAACCTGCTGTAAAATGCTTGATTTCGAGAGTGAGCGAAACTAATGAAAACATTGTTGGGGTAAAACCTAAAGGGAAAGACCTAGCACCAAATCCAATTTGCCATCTGATCTAACTTCTGGAGGCAGTCAAAATGAGCATTTGAATTCTTCCCTACCTTATTCCTGTGCTGAGATACAGGCTGCTCCAACCTGCTGTAAAATGCTTGATTTCGAGAGTGAGCGAAACTAATGAAAACATTGTTGGGGTAAAACCTAAAGGGAAAGACCTAGCACCAAATCCAATTTGCCATCTGATCTAACTTCTGGAGGCAGTCAAAATGAGCCTTAGAATTCTTCCCTACCTTATTCCTGTGCTGAGATACAGGCTGCTCCAACCTGCTGTAAAATGCTTGATTTCGAGAGTGAGCGAAACTAATGAAAACATTGTTGGGGTAAAACCTAAAGGGAAAGACCTAGCACCAAATCCAATTTGCCATCTGATCTAACTTCTGGAGGCAGTCAAAATGAGCCTTAGAATTCTTCCCTACCTTATTCCTGTGCTGAGATACAGGCTGCTCCAACCTGCTGTAAAATGCTTGATTTCGAGAGTGAGCGAAACTAATGAAAACATTGTTGGGGTAAAACCTAAAGGGAAAGACCTAGCACCAAATCCAATTTGCCATCTGATCTAACTTCTGGAGGCAGTCAAAATGAGCCTTAGAATTCTTCCCTACCTTATTCCTGTGCTGAGATACAGGCTGCTCCAACCTGCTGTAAAATGCTTGATTTCGAGAGTGAGCGAAACTAATGAAAACATTGTTGGGGTAAAACCTAAAGGGAAAGACCTAGCACCAAATCCAATTTGCCATCTGATCTAACTTCTGGAGGCAGTCAAAATGATCCTTAGAATTCTTCCCTACCTTATTCCTGTGCTGAGATACAGGCTGCTCCAACCTGCTGTAAAATGCTTGATTTCGAGAGTGAGCGAAACTAATGAAAACATTGTTGGGGTAAAACCTAAAGGGAAAGACCTAGCACCAAATCCAATTTGCCATCTGATCTAACTTCTGGAGGCAGTCAAAATGATCCTTAGAATTCTTCCCTACCTTATTCCTGTGCTGAGATACAGGCTGCTCCAACCTGCTGTAAAATGCTTGATTTCGAGAGTGAGCGAAACTAATGAAAACATTGTTGGGGTAAAACCTAAAGGGAAAGACCTAGCACCAAATCCAATTTGCCATCTGATCTAACTTCTGGAGGCAGTCAAAATGATCCTTAGAATTCTTCCCTACCTTATTCCTGTGCTGAGATACAGGCTGCTCCAACCTGCTGTAAAATGCTTGATTTCGAGAGTGAGCGAAACTAATGAAAACATTGTTGGGGTAAAACCTAAAGGGAAAGACCTAGCACCAAATCCAATTTGCCGTCTGATCTAACTTCTGGAGGCAGTCAAAATGAGCATTTGAATTCTTCCCTACCTTTTTCCTGTGCTGAGATACAGGCTGCTCCAACCTGCTGTAAAATGCTTGATTTCGAGAGTGAGCGAAACTAATGAAAACATTGTTGGGGTAAAACCTAAAGGGAAAGACCTAGCACCAAATCCAATTTGCCATCTGATCTAACTTCTGGAGGCAGTCAAAATGATCCTTAGAATTCTTCCCTACCTTATTCCTGTGCTGAGATACAGGCTGCTCCAACCTGCTGTAAAATGCTTGATTTCGAGAGTGAGCGAAACTAATGAAAACATTGTTGGGGTAAAACCTAAAGGGAAAGACGTAGCACCAAATCCAATTTGCCATCTGATCTAACTTCTGGAGGCAGTCAAAATGATCCTTAGAATTCTTCCCTACCTTATTCCTGTGCTGAGATACAGGCTGCTCCAACCTGCTGTAAAATGCTTGATTTCGAGAGTGAGCGAAACTAATGAAAACATTGTTGGGGTAAAACCTAAAGGGAAAGACCTAGCACCAAATCCAATTTGCCATCTGATCTAACTTCTGGAGGCAGTCAAAATGATCCTTAGAATTCTTCCCTACCTTATTCCTGTGCTGAGATACAGGCTGCTCCAACCTGCTGTAAAATGCTTGATTTCGAGAGTGAGCGAAACTAATGAAAACATTGTTGGGGTAAAAACCTAAAGGGAAAGACCTAGCACCAAATCCAATTTGCCATCTGATCTAACTTCTGGAGGCAGTCAAAATGAGCCTTAGAATTCTTCCCTACCTTATTCCTGTGCTGAGATACAGGCTGCTCCAACCTGCTGTAAAATGCTTGATTTCGAGAGTGAGCGAAACTAATGAAAACATTGTTGGGGTAAAACCTAAAGGGAAAGACCTAGCACCAAATCCAATTTGCCATCTGATCTAACTTCTGGAGGCAGTCAAAATGATCCTTAGAATTCTTCCCTACCTTATTCCTGTGCTGAGATACAGGCTGCTCCAACCTGCTGTAAAATGCTTGATTTCGAGAGTGAGCGAAACTAATGAAAACATTGTTGGGGTAAAACCTAAAGGGGAAAGACCTAGCACCAAATCCAATTTGCCATCTGATCTAACTTCTGGAGGCAGTCAAAATGAGCCTTAGAATTCTTCCCTACCTTATTCCTGTGCTGAGATACAGGCTGCTCCAACCTGCTGTAAAATGCTTGATTTCGAGAGTGAGCGAAACTAATGAAAACATTGTTGGGGTAAAACCTAAAGGGAAAGACCTAGCACCAAATCCAATTTGCCATCTGATCTAACTTCTGGAGGCAGTCAAAATGATCCTTAGAATTCTTCCCTACCTTATTCCTGTGCTGAGATACAGGCTGCTCCAACCTGCTGTAAAATGCTTGATTTCGAGAGTGAGCGAAACTAATGAAAACATTGTTGGGGTAAAACCTAAAGGGAAAGACCTAGCACCAAATCCAATTTGCCATCTGATCTAACTTCTGGAGGCAGTCAAAATGAGCCTTAGAATTCTTCCCTACCTTATTCCTGTGCTGAGATACAGGCTGCTCCAACCTGCTGTAAAATGCTTGATTTCGAGAGTGAGCGAAACTAATGAAAACATTGTTGGGGTAAAACCTAAAGGGAAAGACCTAGCACCAAATCCAATTTGCCATCTGATCTAACTTCTGGAGGCAGTCAAAATGATCCTTAGAATTCTTCCCTACCTTATTCCTGTGCTGAGATACAGGCTGCTCCAACCTGCTGTAAAATGCTTGATTTCGAGAGTGAGCGAAACTAATGAAAACATTGTTGGGGTAAAACCTAAAGGGAAAGACCTAGCACCAAATCCAATTTGCCATCTGATCTAACTTCTGGAGGCAGTCAAAATGATCCTTAGAATTCTTCCCTACCTTATTCCTGTGCTGAGATACAGGCTGCTCCAACCTGCTGTAAAATGCTTGATTTCGAGAGTGAGCGAAACTAATGAAAACATTGTTGGGGTAAAACCTAAAGGGAAAGACCTAGCACCAAATCCAATTTGCCATCTGATCTAACTTCTGGAGGCAGTCAAAATGAGCATTTGAATTCTTCCCTACCTTATTCCTGTGCTGAGATACAGGCTGCTCCAACCTGCTGTAAAATGCTTGATTTCGAGAGTGAGCGAAACTAATGAAAACATTGTTGGGGTAAAACCTAAAGGGAAAGACCTAGCACCAAATCCAATTTGCCATCTGATCTAACTTCTGGAGGCAGTCAAAATGATCCTTAGAATTCTTCCCTACCTTATTCCTGTGCTGAGATACAGGCTGCTCCAACCTGCTGTAAAATGCTTGATTTCGAGAGTGAGCGAAACTAATGAAAACATTGTTGGGGTAAAACCTAAAGGGAAAGACCTAGCACCAAATCCAATTTGCCATCTGATCTAACTTCTGGAGGCAGTCAAAATGATCCTTAGAATTCTTCCCTACCTTATTCCTGTGCTGAGATACAGGCTGCTCCAACCTGCTGTAAAATGCTTGATTTCGAGAGTGAGCGAAACTAATGAAAACATTGTTGGGGTAAAACCTAAAGGGAAAGACCTAGCACCAAATCCAATTTGCCATCTGATCTAACTTCTGGAGGCAGTCAAAATGATCCTTAGAATTCTTCCCTACCTTATTCCTGTGCTGAGATACAGGCTGCTCCAACCTGCTGCAAAATGCTTGATTTCGAGAGTGAGCGAAAGAAATGAAAACATTGTTGGGGTAAAACCTAAAGGGAAAGACCTAGCACCAAATCCAATTTGCCATCTGATCTAACTTCTGGAGGCAGTCAAAATGATCCTTAGAATTCTTCCCTACCTTATTCCTGTGCTGAGATACAGGCTGCTCCAACCTGCTGTAAAATGCTTGATTTCAAGAGTGAGCGAAACTAATGAAAACATTGTTGGGGTAAAACCTAAAGGGAAAGACCTAGCACCAAATCCAATTTGCCATCTGATCTAACTTCTGGAGGCAGTCAAAATGAGCCTTAGAATTCTTCCCTACCTTATTCCTGTGCTGAGATACAGGCTGCTCCAACCTGCTGTAAAATGCTTGATTTCGAGAGTGAGCGAAACTAATGAAAACATTGTTGGGGTAAAACCTAAAGGGAAAGACCTAGCACCAAATCCAATTTGCCATCTGATCTAACTTCTGGAGGCAGTCAAAATGATCCTTAGAATTCTTCCCTACCTTATTCCTGTGCTGAGATACAGGCTGCTCCAACCTGCTGTAAAATGCTTGATTTCGAGAGTGAGCGAAACTAATGAAAACATTGTTGGGGTAAAACCTAAAGGGAAAGACCTAGCACCAAATCCAATTTGCCATCTGATCTAACTTCTGGAGGCAGTCAAAATGATCCTTAGAATTCTTCCCTACCTTATTCCTGTGCTGAGATACAGGCTGCTCCAACCTGCTGTAAAATGCTTGATTTCGAGAGTGAGCGAAACTAATGAAAACATTGTTGGGGTAAAACCTAAAGGGAAAGACCTAGCACCAAATCCAATTTGCCATCTGATCTAACTTCTGGAGGCAGTCAAAATGAGCCTTAGAATTCTTCCCTACCTTATTCCTGTGCTGAGATACAGGCTGCTCCAACCTGCTGTAAAATGCTTGATTTCGAGAGTGAGCGAAACTAATGAAAACATTGTTGGGGTAAAACCTAAAGGGAAAGACCTAGCACCAAATCCAATTTGCCATCTGATCTAACTTCTGGAGGCAGTCAAAATGATCCTTAGAATTCTTCCCTACCTTATTCCTGTGCTGAGATACAGGCTGCTCCAACCTGCTGTAAAATGCTTGATTTCGAGAGTGAGCGAAACTAATGAAAACATTGTTGGGGTAAAACCTAAAGGGAAAGACCTAGCACCAAATCCAATTTGCCATCTGATCTAACTTCTGGAGGCAGTCAAAATGATCCTTAGAATTCTTCCCTACCTTATTCCTGTGCTGAGATACAGGCTGCTCCAACCTGCTGTAAAATGCTTGATTTCGAGAGTGAGCGAAACTAATGAAAACATTGTTGGGGTAAAACCTAAAGGGAAAGACCTAGCACCAAATCCAATTTGCCATCTGATCTAACTTCTGGAGGCAGTCAAAATGAGCCTTAGAATTCTTCCCTACCTTATTCCTGTGCTGAGATACAGGCTGCTCCAACCTGCTGTAAAATGCTTGATTTCGAGAGTGAGCGAAACTAATGAAAACATTGTTGGGGTAAAACCTAAAGGGAAAGACCTAGCACCAAATCCAATTTGCCATCTGATCTAACTTCTGGAGGCAGTCAAAATGAGCCTTAGAATTCTTCCCTACCTTATTCCTGTGCTGAGATACAGGCTGCTCCAACCTGCTGCAAAATGCTTGATTTCGAGAGTGAGCGAAAGAAATGAAAACATTGTTGGGGTAAAACCTAAAGGGAAAGACCTAGCACCAAATCCAATTTGCCATCTGATCTAACTTCTGGAGGCAGTCAAAATGATCCTTAGAATTCTTCCCTACCTTATTCCTGTGCTGAGATACAGGCTGCTCCAACCTGCTGTAAAATGCTTGATTTCGAGAGTGAGCGAAACTAATGAAAACATTGTTGGGGTAAAACCTAAAGGGAAAGACCTAGCACCAAATCCAATTTGCCATCTGATCTAACTTCTGGAGGCAGTCAAAATGAGCCTTAGAATTCTTCCCTACCTTATTCCTGTGCTGAGATACAGGCTGCTCCAACCTGCTGTAAAATGCTTGATTTCGAGAGTGAGCGAAACTAATGAAAACATTGTTGGGGTAAAACCTAAAGGGAAAGACCTAGCACCAAATCCAATTTGCCATCTGATCTAACTTCTGGAGGCAGTCAAAATGAGCCTTAGAATTCTTCCCTACCTTATTCC
The DNA here is from genome assembly GCF_026170545.1 of Melanerpes formicivorus. NCBI lineage: Eukaryota > Metazoa > Chordata > Aves > Piciformes > Picidae > Melanerpes > Melanerpes formicivorus. The sequence goes on from NW_027142828.1 coordinate 90,421, forward strand.
TGTGCTGAGATACAGGCTGCTCCAACCTGCTGTAAAATGCTTGATTTCGAGAGTGAGCGAAACTAATGAAAACATTGTTGGGGTAAAACCTAAAGGGAAAGACCTAGCACCAAATCCAATTTGCCATCTGATCTAACTTCTGGAGGCAGTCAAAATGATCCTTAGAATTCTTCCCTACCTTATTCCTGTGCTGAGATACAGGCTGCTCCAACCTGCTGTAAAATGCTTGATTTCGAGAGTGAGCGAAACTAATGAAAACATTGTTGGGGTAAAACCTAAAGGGAAAGACCTAGCACCAAATCCAATTTGCCATCTGATCTAACTTCTGGAGGCAGTCAAAATGAGCCTTAGAATTCTCCCCTACCTTATTCCTGTGCTGAGATACAGGCTGCTCCAACCTGCTGTAAAATGCTTGATTTCGAGAGTGAGCGAAACTAATGAAAACATTGTTGGGGTAAAACCTAAAGGGAAAGACCTAGCACCAAATCCAATTTGCCATCTGATCTAACTTCTGGAGGCAGTCAAAGTGATCCTTAGAATTCTTCCCTACCTTATTCCTGTGCTGAGATACAGGCTGCTCCAACCTGCTGCAAAATGCTTGATTTCGAGAGTGGGCGAAAGAAATGAAAACATTGTTGGGGTAAAACCTAAAGGGAAAGACCTAGCACCAAATCCAATTTGCCATCTGATCTAACTTCTGGAGGCAGTCAAAATGATCCTTAGAATTCTTCCCTACCTTATTCCTGTGCTGAGATACAGGCTGCTCCAACCTGCTGTAAAATGCTTGATTTCGAGAGTGAGCGAAACTAATGAAAACATTGTTGGGGTAAAACCTAAAGGGAAAGACCTAGCACCAAATCCAATTTGCCATCTGATCTAACTTCTGGAGGCAGTCAAAATGAGCCTTAGAATTCTTCCCTACCTTATTCCTGTGCTGAGATACAGGCTGCTCCAACCTGCTGTAAAATGCTTGATTTCGAGAGTGAGCGAAACTAATGAAAACATTGTTGGGGTAAAACCTAAAGGGAAAGACCTAGCACCAAATCCAATTTGCCATCTGATCTAACTTCTGGAGGCAGTCAAAATGAGCCTTAGAATTCTTCCCTACCTTATTCCTGTGCTGAGATACAGGCTGCTCCAACCTGCTGTAAAATGCTTGATTTCGAGAGTGAGCGAAACTAATGAAAACATTGTTGGGGTAAAACCTAAAGGGAAAGACCTAGCACCAAATCCAATTTGCCATCTGATCTAACTTCTGGAGGCAGTCAAAATGAGCCTTAGAATTCTTCCCTACCTTATTCCTGTGCTGAGATACAGGCTGCTCCAACCTGCTGTAAAATGCTTGATTTCGAGAGTGAGCGAAACTAATGAAAACATTGTTGGGGTAAAACCTAAAGGGAAAGACCTAGCACCAAATCCAATTTGCCATCTGATCTAACTTCTGGAGGCAGTCAAAATGAGCCTTAGAATTCTTCCCTACCTTATTCCTGTGCTGAGATACAGGCTGCTCCAACCTGCTGTAAAATGCTTGATTTCGAGAGTGAGCGAAACTAATGAAAACATTGTTGGGGTAAAACCTAAAGGGAAAGACCTAGCACCAAATCCAATTTGCCATCTGATCTAACTTCTGGAGGCAGTCAAAATGATCCTTAGAATTCTTCCCTACCTTATTCCTGTGCTGAGATACAGGCTGCTCCAACCTGCTGTAAAATGCTTGATTTCGAGAGCGAGCGAAACTAATGAAAACATTGTTGGGGTAAAACCTAAAGGGAAAGACCTAGCACCAAATCCAATTTGCCATCTGATCTAACTTCTGGAGGCAGTCAAAATGAGCCTTAGAATTCTTCCCTACCTTATTCCTGTGCTGAGATACAGGCTGCTCCAACCTGCTGTAAAATGCTTGATTTCGAGAGTGAGCGAAACTAATGAAAACATTGTTGGGGTAAAACCTAAAGGGAAAGACCTAGCACCAAATCCAATTTGCCATCTGATCTAACTTCTGGAGGCAGTCAAAATGAGCCTTAGAATTCTTCCCTACCTTATTCCTGTGCTGAGATACAGGCTGCTCCAACCTGCTGTAAAATGCTTGATTTCGAGAGTGAGCGAAACTAATGAAAACATTGTTGGGGTAAAACCTAAAGGGAAAGACCTAGCACCAAATCCAATTTGCCATCTGATCTAACTTCTGGAGGCAGTCAAAATGAGCCTTAGAATTCTTCCCTACCTTATTCCTGTGCTGAGATACAGGCTGCTCCAACCTGCTGTAAAATGCTTGATTTCGAGAGTGAGCGAAACTAATGAAAACATTGTTGGGGTAAAACCTAAAGGGAAAGACCTAGCACCAAATCCAATTTGCCATCTGATCTAACTTCTGGAGGCAGTCAAAATGAGCCTTAGAATTCTTCCCTACCTTATTCCTGTGCTGAGATACAGGCTGCTCCAACCTGCTGTAAAATGCTTGATTTCGAGAGTGAGCGAAACTAATGAAAACATTGTTGGGGTAAAACCTAAAGGGAAAGACCTAGCACCAAATCCAATTTGCCATCTGATCTAACTTCTGGAGGCAGTCAAAATGAGCCTTAGAATTCTTCCCTACCTTATTCCTGTGCTGAGATACAGGCTGCTCCAACCTGCTGTAAAATGCTTGATTTCGAGAGTGAGCGAAACTAATGAAAACATTGTTGGGGTAAAACCTAAAGGGAAAGACCTAGCACCAAATCCAATTTGCCATCTGATCTAACTTCTGGAGGCAGTCAAAATGATCCTTAGAATTCTTCCCTACCTTATTCCTGTGCTGAGATACAGGCTGCTCCAACCTGCTGTAAAATGCTTGATTTCGAGAGTGAGCGAAACTAATGAAAACATTGTTGGGGTAAAACCTAAAGGGAAAGACCTAGCACCAAATCCAATTTGCCATCTGATCTAACTTCTGGAGGCAGTCAAAATGAGCCTTAGAATTCTTCCCTACCTTATTCCTGTGCTGAGATACAGGCTGCTCCAACCTGCTGTAAAATGCTTGATTTCGAGAGTGAGCGAAACTAATGAAAACATTGTTGGGGTAAAACCTAAAGGGAAAGACCTAGCACCAAATCCAATTTGCCATCTGATCTAACTTCTGGAGGCAGTCAAAATGAGCCTTAGAATTCTTCCCTACCTTATTCCTGTGCTGAGATACAGGCTGCTCCAACCTGCTGCAAAATGCTTGATTTCGAGAGTGAGCGAAACTAATGAAAACATTGTTGGGGTAAAACCTAAAGGGAAAGACCTAGCACCAAATCCAATTTGCCATCTGATCTAACTTCTGGAGGCAGTCAAAATGAGCCTTAGAATTCTTCCCTACCTTATTCCTGTGCTGAGATACAGGCTGCTCCAACCTGCTGTAAAATGCTTGATTTCGAGAGTGAGCGAAACTAATGAAAACATTGTTGGGGTAAAACCTAAAGGGAAAGACCTAGCACCAAATCCAATTTGCCATCTGATCTAACTTCTGGAGGCAGTCAAAATGAGCCTTAGAATTCTTCCCTACCTTATTCCTGTGCTGAGATACAGGCTGCTCCAACCTGCTGTAAAATGCTTGATTTCGAGAGTGAGCGAAACTAATGAAAACATTGTTGGGGTAAAACCTAAAGGGAAAGACCTAGCACCAAATCCAATTTGCCATCTGATCTAACTTCTGGAGGCAGTCAAAATGATCCTTAGAATTCTTCCCTACCTTATTCCTGTGCTGAGATACAGGCTGCTCCAACCTGCTGTAAAATGCTTGATTTCGAGAGTGAGCGAAACTAATGAAAACATTGTTGGGGTAAAACCTAAAGGGAAAGACCTAGCACCAAATCCAATTTGCCATCTGATCTAACTTCTGGAGGCAGTCAAAATGATCCTTAGAATTCTTCCCTACCTTATTCCTGTGCTGAGATACAGGCTGCTCCAACCTGCTGTAAAATGCTTGATTTCGAGAGTGAGCGAAACTAATGAAAACATTGTTGGGGTAAAACCTAAAGGGAAAGACCTAGCACCAAATCCAATTTGCCATCTGATCTAACTTCTGGAGGCAGTCAAAATGATCCTTAGAATTCTTCCCTACCTTATTCCTGTGCTGAGATACAGGCTGCTCCAACCTGCTGTAAAATGCTTGATTTCGAGAGTGAGCGAAACTAATGAAAACATTGTTGGGGTAAAACCTAAAGGGAAAGACCTAGCACCAAATCCAATTTGCCATCTGATCTAACTTCTGGAGGCAGTCAAAATGAGCCTTAGAATTCTTCCCTACCTTATTCCTGTGCTGAGATACAGGCTGCTCCAACCTGCTGTAAAATGCTTGATTTCGAGAGTGAGCGAAACTAATGAAAACATTGTTGGGGTAAAACCTAAAGGGAAAGACCTAGCACCAAATCCAATTTGCCATCTGATCTAACTTCTGGAGGCAGTCAAAATGAGCCTTAGAATTCTTCCCTACCTTATTCCTGTGCTGAGATACAGGCTGCTCCAACCTGCTGTAAAATGCTTGATTTCGAGAGTGAGCGAAACTAATGAAAACATTGTTGGGGTAAAACCTAAAGGGAAAGACCTAGCACCAAATCCAATTTGCCATCTGATCTAACTTCTGGAGGCAGTCAAAATGAGCCTTAGAATTCTTCCCTACCTTATTCCTGTGCTGAGATACAGGCTGCTCCAACCTGCTGTAAAATGCTTGATTTCGAGAGTGAGCGAAACTAATGAAAACATTGTTGGGGTAAAACCTAAAGGGAAAGACCTAGCACCAAATCCAATTTGCCATCTGATCTAACTTCTGGAGGCAGTCAAAATGAGCCTTAGAATTCTTCCCTACCTTATTCCTGTGCTGAGATACAGGCTGCTCCAACCTGCTGTAAAATGCTTGATTTCGAGAGTGAGCGAAACTAATGAAAACATTGTTGGGGTAAAACCTAAAGGGAAAGACCTAGCACCAAATCCAATTTGCCATCTGATCTAACTTCTGGAGGCAGTCAAAATGAGCCTTAGAATTCTTCCCTACCTTATTCCTGTGCTGAGATACAGGCTGCTCCAACCTGCTGTAAAATGCTTGATTTCGAGAGTGAGCGAAACTAATGAAAACATTGTTGGGGTAAAACCTAAAGGGAAAGACCTAGCACCAAATCCAATTTGCCATCTGATCTAACTTCTGGAGGCAGTCAAAATGATCCTTAGAATTCTTCCCTACCTTATTCCTGTGCTGAGATACAGGCTGCTCCAACCTGCTGTAAAATGCTTGATTTCGAGAGTGAGCGAAACTAATGAAAACATTGTTGGGGTAAAACCTAAAGGGAAAGACCTAGCACCAAATCCAATTTGCCATCTGATCTAACTTCTGGAGGCAGTCAAAATGAGCCTTAGAATTCTTCCCTACCTTATTCCTGTGCTGAGATACAGGCTGCTCCAACCTGCTGTAAAATGCTTGATTTCGAGAGTGAGCGAAACTAATGAAAACATTGTTGGGGTAAAACCTAAAGGGAAAGACCTAGCACCAAATCCAATTTGCCATCTGATCTAACTTCTGGAGGCAGTCAAAATGATCCTTAGAATTCTTCCCTACCTTATTCCTGTGCTGAGATACAGGCTGCTCCAACCTGCTGCAAAATGCTTGATTTCGAGAGTGAGCGAAACTAATGAAAACATTGTTGGGGTAAAACCTAAAGGGAAAGACCTAGCACCAAATCCAATTTGCCATCTGATCTAACTTCTGGAGGCTGTCAAAATGATCCTTAGAATTCTTCCCTACCTTATTCCTGTGCTGAGATACAGGCTGCTCCAACCTGCTGTAAAATGCTTGATTTCGAGAGTGAGCGAAACTAATGAAAACATTGTTGGGGTAAAACCTAAAGGGAAAGACCTAGCACCAAATCCAATTTGCCATCTGATCTAACTTCTGGAGGCAGTCAAAATGAGCCTTAGAATTCTTCCCTACCTTATTCCTGTGCTGAGATACAGGCTGCTCCAACCTGCTGTAAAATGCTTGATTTCGAGAGTGAGCGAAACTAATGAAAACATTGTTGGGGTAAAACCTAAAGGGAAAGACCTAGCACCAAATCCAATTTGCCATCTGATCTAACTTCTGGAGGCAGTCAAAATGATCCTTAGAATTCTTCCCTACCTTATTCCTGTGCTGAGATACAGGCTGCTCCAACCTGCTGTAAAATGCTTGATTTCGAGAGTGAGCGAAACTAATGAAAACATTGTTGGGGTAAAACCTAAAGGGAAAGACCTAGCACCAAATCCAATTTGCCATCTGATCTAACTTCTGGAGGCAGTCAAAATGATCCTTAGAATTCTTCCCTACCTTATTCCTGTGCTGAGATACAGGCTGCTCCAACCTGCTGTAAAATGCTTGATTTCGAGAGTGAGCGAAACTAATGAAAACATTGTTGGGGTAAAACCTAAAGGGAAAGACCTAGCACCAAATCCAATTTGCCATCTGATCTAACTTCTGGAGGCAGTCAAAATGATCCTTAGAATTCTTCCCTACCTTATTCCTGTGCTGAGATACAGGCTGCTCCAACCTGCTGTAAAATGCTTGATTTCGAGAGTGAGCGAAACTAATGAAAACATTGTTGGGGTAAAACCTAAAGGGAAAGACCTAGCACCAAATCCAATTTGCCATCTGATCTAACTTCTGGAGGCAGTCAAAATGATCCTTAGAATTCTTCCCTACCTTATTCCTGTGCTGAGATACAGGCTGCTCCAACCTGCTGTAAAATGCTTGATTTCGAGAGTGAGCGAAACTAATGAAAACATTGTTGGGGTAAAACCTAAAGGGAAAGACCTAGCACCAAATCCAATTTGCCATCTGATCTAACTTCTGGAGGCAGTCAAAATGATCCTTAGAATTCTTCCCTACCTTATTCCTGTGCTGAGATACAGGCTGCTCCAACCTGCTGCAAAATGCTTGATTTCGAGAGTGAGCGAAAGAAATGAAAACATTGTTGGGGTAAAACCTAAAGGGAAAGACCTAGCACCAAATCCAATTTGCCATCTGATCTAACTTCTGGAGGCAGTCAAAATGAGCCTTAGAATTCTTCCCTACCTTATTCCTGTGCTGAGATACAGGCTGCTCCAACCTGCTGTAAAATGCTTGATTTCGAGAGTGAGCGAAACTAATGAAAACATTGTTGGGGTAAAACCTAAAGGGAAAGACCTAGCGCCAAATCCAATTTGCCATCTGATCTAACTTCTGGAGGCAGTCAAAATGATCCTTAGAATTCTTCCCTACCTTATTCCTGTGCTGAGATACAGGCTGCTCCAACCTGCTGTAAAATGCTTGATTTCGAGAGTGAGCGAAACTAATGAAAACATTGTTGGGGTAAAACCTAAAGGGAAAGACCTAGCACCAAATCCAATTTGCCATCTGATCTAACTTCTGGAGGCAGTCAAAATGATCCTTAGAATTCTTCCCTACCTTATTCCTGTGCTGAGATACAGGCTGCTCCAACCTGCTGTAAAATGCTTGATTTCGAGAGTGAGCGAAACTAATGAAAACATTGTTGGGGTAAAACCTAAAGGGAAAGACCTAGCACCAAATCCAATTTGCCATCTGATCTAACTTCTGGAGGCAGTCAAAATGAGCCTTAGAATTCTTCCCTACCTTATTCCTGTGCTGAGATACAGGCTGCTCCAACCTGCTGTAAAATGCTTGATTTCGAGAGTGAGCGAAACTAATGAAAACATTGTTGGGGTAAAACCTAAAGGGAAAGACCTAGCACCAAATCCAATTTGCCATCTGATCTAACTTCTGGAGGCAGTCAAAATGAGCCTTAGAATTCTTCCCTACCTTATTCCTGTGCTGAGATACAGGCTGCTCCAACCTGCTGTAAAATGCTTGATTTCGAGAGTGAGCGAAACTAATGAAAACATTGTTGGGGTAAAACCTAAAGGGAAAGACCTAGCACCAAATCCAATTTGCCATCTGATCTAACTTCTGGAGGCAGTCAAAATGAGCCTTAGAATTCTTCCCTACCTTATTCCTGTGCTGAGATACAGGCTGCTCCAACCTGCTGTAAAATGCTTGATTTCGAGAGTGAGCGAAACTAATGAAAACATTGTTGGGGTAAAACCTAAAGGGAAAGACCTAGCACCAAATCCAATTTGCCATCTGATCTAACTTCTGGAGGCAGTCAAAATGATCCTTAGAATTCTTCCCTACCTTATTCCTGTGCTGAGATACAGGCTGCTCCAACCTGCTGTAAAATGCTTGATTTCGAGAGTGAGCGAAACTAATGAAAACATTGTTGGGGTAAAACCTAAAGGGAAAGACCTAGCACCAAATCCAATTTGCCATCTGATCTAACTTCTGGAGGCAGTCAAAATGAGCCTTAGAATTCTTCCCTACCTTATTCCTGTGCTGAGATACAGGCTGCTCCAACCTGCTGTAAAATGCTTGATTTCGAGAGTGAGCGAAACTAATGAAAACATTGTTGGGGTAAAACCTAAAGGGAAAGACCTAGCACCAAATCCAATTTGCCATCTGATCTAACTTCTGGAGGCAGTCAAAATGATCCTTAGAATTCTTCCCTACCTTATTCCTGTGCTGAGATACAGGCTGCTCCAACCTGCTGTAAAATGCTTGATTTCGAGAGTGAGCGAAACTAATGAAAACATTGTTGGGGTAAAACCTAAAGGGAAAGACCTAGCACCAAATCCAATTTGCCATCTGATCTAACTTCTGGAGGCAGTCAAAATGAGCCTTAGAATTCTTCCCTACCTTATTCCTGTGCTGAGATACAGGCTGCTCCAACCTGCTGTAAAATGCTTGATTTCGAGAGTGAGCGAAACTAATGAAAACATTGTTGGGGTAAAACCTAAAGGGAAAGACCTAGCACCAAATCCAATTTGCCATCTGATCTAACTTCTGGAGGCAGTCAAAATGAGCCTTAGAATTCTTCCCTACCTTATTCCTGTGCTGAGATACAGGCTGCTCCAACCTGCTGTAAAATGCTTGATTTCGAGAGTGAGCGAAACTAATGAAAACATTGTTGGGGTAAAACCTAAAGGGAAAGACCTAGCACCAAATCCAATTTGCCATCTGATCTAACTTCTGGAGGCAGTCAAAATGAGCCTTAGAATTCTTCCCTACCTTATTCCTGTGCTGAGATACAGGCTGCTCCAACCTGCTGTAAAATGCTTGATTTCGAGAGTGAGCGAAACTAATGAAAACATTGTTGGGGTAAAACCTAAAGGGAAAGACCTAGCACCAAATCCAATTTGCCATCTGATCTAACTTCTGGAGGCAGTCAAAATGAGCCTTAGAATTCTTCCCTACCTTATTCCTGTGCTGAGATACAGGCTGCTCCAACCTGCTGTAAAATGCTTGATTTCGAGAGTGAGCGAAACTAATGAAAACATTGTTGGGGTAAAACCTAAAGGGAAAGACCTAGCACCAAATCCAATTTGCCATCTGATCTAACTTCTGGAGGCAGTCAAAATGATCCTTAGAATTCTTCCCTACCTTATTCCTGTGCTGAGATACAGGCTGCTCCAACCTGCTGTAAAATGCTTGATTTCGAGAGTGAGCGAAACTAATGAAAACATTGTTGGGGTAAAACCTAAAGGGAAAGACCTAGCACCAAATCCAATTTGCCATCTGATCTAACTTCTGGAGGCAGTCAAAATGAGCCTTAGAATTCTTCCCTACCTTATTCCTGTGCTGAGATACAGGCTGCTCCAACCTGCTGTAAAATGCTTGATTTCGAGAGTGAGCGAAACTAATGAAAACATTGTTGGGGTAAAACCTAAAGGGAAAGACCTAGCACCAAATCCAATTTGCCATCTGATCTAACTTCTGGAGGCAGTCAAAATGATCCTTAGAATTCTTCCCTACCTTATTCCTGTGCTGAGATACAGGCTGCTCCAACCTGCTGTAAAATGCTTGATTTCGAGAGTGAGCGAAACTAATGAAAACATTGTTGGGGTAAAACCTAAAGGGAAAGACCTAGCACCAAATCCAATTTGCCATCTGATCTAACTTCTGGAGGCAGTCAAAATGAGCCTTAGAATTCTTCCCTACCTTATTCCTGTGCTGAGATACAGGCTGCTCCAACCTGCTGTAAAATGCTTGATTTCGAGAGTGAGCGAAACTAATGAAAACATTGTTGGGGTAAAACCTAAAGGGAAAGACCTAGCACCAAATCCAATTTGCCATCTGATCTAACTTCTGGAGGCAGTCAAAATGAGCCTTAGAATTCTTCCCTACCTTATTCCTGTGCTGAGATACAGGCTGCTCCAACCTGCTGTAAAATGCTTGATTTCGAGAGTGAGCGAAACTAATGAAAACATTGTTGGGGTAAAACCTAAAGGGAAAGACCTAGCACCAAATCCAATTTGCCATCTGATCTAACTTCTGGAGGCAGTCAAAATGAGCCTTAGAATTCTTCCCTACCTTATTCCTGTGCTGAGATACAGGCTGCTCCAACCTGCTGTAAAATGCTTGATTTCGAGAGTGAGCGAAACTAATGAAAACATTGTTGGGGTAAAACCTAAAGGGAAAGACCTAGCACCAAATCCAATTTGCCATCTGATCTAACTTCTGGAGGCAGTCAAAATGAGCCTTAGAATTCTTCCCTACCTTATTCCTGTGCTGAGATACAGGCTGCTCCAACCTGCTGTAAAATGCTTGATTTCGAGAGTGAGCGAAACTAATGAAAACATTGTTGGGGTAAAACCTAAAGGGAAAGACCTAGCACCAAATCCAATTTGCCATCTGATCTAACTTCTGGAGGCAGTCAAAATGATCCTTAGAATTCTTCCCTACCTTATTCCTGTGCTGAGATACAGGCTGCTCCAACCTGCTGTAAAATGCTTGATTTCGAGAGTGAGCGAAACTAATGAAAACATTGTTGGGGTAAAACCTAAAGGGAAAGACCTAGCACCAAATCCAATTTGCCATCTGATCTAACTTCTGGAGGCAGTCAAAATGATCCTTAGAATTCTTCCCTACCTTATTCCTGTGCTGAGATACAGGCTGCTCCAACCTGCTGTAAAATGCTTGATTTCGAGAGTGAGCGAAACTAATGAAAACATTGTTGGGGTAAAACCTAAAGGGAAAGACCTAGCACCAAATCCAATTTGCCATCTGATCTAACTTCTGGAGGCAGTCAAAATGATCCTTAGAATTCTTCCCTACCTTATTCCTGTGCTGAGATACAGGCTGCTCCAACCTGCTGTAAAATGCTTGATTTCGAGAGTGAGCGAAACTAATGAAAACATTGTTGGGGTAAAACCTAAAGGGAAAGACCTAGCACCAAATCCAATTTGCCATCTGATCTAACTTCTGGAGGCAGTCAAAATGAGCCTTAGAATTCTTCCCTACCTTATTCCTGTGCTGAGATACAGGCTGCTCCAACCTGCTGTAAAATGCTTGATTTCGAGAGTGAGCGAAACTAATGAAAACATTGTTGGGGTAAAAACCTAAAGGGAAAGACCTAGCACCAAATCCAATTTGCCATCTGATCTAACTTCTGGAGGCAGTCAAAATGAGCCTTAGAATTCTTCCCTACCTTATTCCTGTGCTGAGATACAGGCTGCTCCAACCTGCTGTAAAATGCTTGATTTCGAGAGTGAGCGAAACTAATGAAAACATTGTTGGGGGTAAAACCTAAAGGGAAAGACCTAGCACCAAATCCAATTTGCCATCTGATCTAACTTCTGGAGGCAGTCAAAATGAGCCTTAGAATTCTTCCCTACCTTATTCCTGTGCTGAGATACAGGCTGCTCCAACCTGCTGTAAAATGCTTGATTTCGAGAGTGAGCGAAACTAATGAAAACATTGTTGGGGTAAAACCTAAAGGGAAAGACCTAGCACCAAATCCAATTTGCCATCTGATCTAACTTCTGGAGGCAGTCAAAATGAGCCTTAGAATTCTTCCCTACCTTATTCCTGTGCTGAGATACAGGCTGCTCCAACCTGCTGTAAAATGCTTGATTTCGAGAGTGAGCGAAACTAATGAAAACATTGTTGGGGTAAAACCTAAAGGGAAAGACCTAGCACCAAATCCAATTTGCCATCTGATCTAACTTCTGGAGGCAGTCAAAATGAGCCTTAGAATTCTTCCCTACCTTATTCCTGTGCTGAGATACAGGCTGCTCCAACCTGCTGTAAAATGCTTGATTTCGAGAGTGAGCGAAACTAATGAAAACATTGTTGGGGTAAAACCTAAAGGGAAAGACCTAGCACCAAATCCAATTTGCCATCTGATCTAACTTCTGGAGGCAGTCAAAATGAGCCTTAGAATTCTTCCCTACCTTATTCCTGTGCTGAGATACAGGCTGCTCCAACCTGCTGTAAAATGCTTGATTTCGAGAGTGAGCGAAACTAATGAAAACATTGTTGGGGTAAAACCTAAAGGGAAAGACCTAGCACCAAATCCAATTTGCCATCTGATCTAACTTCTGGAGGCAGTCAAAATGAGCCTTAGAATTCTTCCCTACCTTATTCCTGTGCTGAGATACAGGCTGCTCCAACCTGCTGTAAAATGCTTGATTTCGAGAGTGAGCGAAACTAATGAAAACATTGTTGGGGTAAAACCTAAAGGGAAAGACCTAGCACCAAATCCAATTTGCCATCTGATCTAACTTCTGGAGGCAGTCAAAATGATCCTTAGAATTCTTCCCTACCTTATTCCTGTGCTGAGATACAGGCTGCTCCAACCTGCTGTAAAATGCTTGATTTCGAGAGTGAGCGAAACTAATGAAAACATTGTTGGGGTAAAACCTAAAGGGAAAGACCTAGCACCAAATCCAATTTGCCATCTGATCTAACTTCTGGAGGCAGTCAAAATGAGCCTTAGAATTCTTCCCTACCTTATTCCTGTGCTGAGATACAGGCTGCTCCAACCTGCTGCAAAATGCTTGATTTCGAGAGTGAGCGAAACTAATGAAAACATTGTTGGGGGTAAAACCTAAAGGGAAAGACCTAGCACCAAATCCAATTTGCCATCTGATCTAACTTCTGGAGGCAGTCAAAATGATCCTTTAGAATTCTTCCCTACCTTATTCCTGTGCTGAGATACAGGCTGCTCCAACCTGCTGCAAAATGCTTGATTTCGAGAGTGAGCGAAACTAATGAAAACATTGTTGGGGTAAAACCTAAAGGGAAAGACCTAGTACCAAATCCAATTTGCCATCTGATCTAACTTCTGGAGGCAGTCAAAATGATCCTTAGAATTCTTCCCTACCTTATTCCTGTGCTGAGATACAGGCTGCTCCAACCTGCTGTAAAATGCTTGATTTCGAGAGGTGAGCGAAACTAATGAAAACATTGTTGGGGTAAAACCTAAAGGGAAAGACCTAGCACCAAATCCAATTTGCCATCTGATCTAACTTCTGGAGGCAGTCAAAATGATCCTTAGAATTCTTCCCTACCTTATTCCTGTGCTGAGATACAGGCTGCTCCAACCTGCTGTAAAATGCTTGATTTCGAGAGTGAGCGAAACTAATGAAAACATTGTTGGGGTAAAACCTAAAGGGAAAGACCTAGCACCAAATCCAATTTGCCATCTGATCTAACTTCTGGAGGCAGTCAAAATGATCCTTAGAATTCTTCCCTACCTTATTCCTGTGCTGAGATACAGGCTGCTCCAACCTGCTGTAAAATGCTTGATTTCGAGAGTGAGCGAAACTAATGAAAACATTGTTGGGGTAAAACCTAAAGGGAAAGACCTAGCACCAAATCCAATTTGCCATCTGATCTAACTTCTGGAGGCAGTCAAAATGATCCTTAGAATTCTTCCCTACCTTATTCCTGTGCTGAGATACAGGCTGCTCCAACCTGCTGTAAAATGCTTGATTTCGAGAGTGAGCGAAACTAATGAAAACATTGTTGGGGGTAAAACCTAAAGGGAAAGACCTAGCACCAAATCCAATTTGCCATCTGATCTAACTTCTGGAGGCAGTCAAAATGAGCCTTAGAATTCTTCCCTACCTTATTCCTGTGCTGAGATACAGGCTGCTCCAACCTGCTGTAAAATGCTTGATTTCGAGAGTGAGCGAAACTAATGAAAACATTGTTGGGGTAAAACCTAAAGGGAAAGACCTAGCACCAAATCCAATTTGCCATCTGATCTAACTTCTGGAGGGCAGTCAAAATGAGCCTTAGAATTCTTCCCTACCTTATTCCTGTGCTGAGATACAGGCTGCTCCAACCTGCTGTAAAATGCTTGATTTCGAGAGTGAGCGAAACTAATGAAAACATTGTTGGGGTAAAACCTAAAGGGAAAGACCTAGCACCAAATCCAATTTGCCATCTGATCTAACTTCTGGAGGCAGTCAAAATGAGCCTTAGAATTCTTCCCTACCTTATTCCTGTGCTGAGATACAGGCTGCTCCAACCTGCTGTAAAATGCTTGATTTTGAGAGTGAGCGAAACTAATGAAAACATTGTTGGGGTAAAAACCTAAAGGGAAAGACCTAGCACCAAATCCAATTTGCCATCTGATCTAACTTCTGGAGGCAGTCAAAATGAGCCTTAGAATTCTTCCCTACCTTATTCCTGTGCTGAGATACAGGCTGCTCCAACCTGCTGTAAAATGCTTGATTTCGAGAGTGAGCGAAACTAATGAAAACATTGGTTGGGGTAAAACCTAAAGGGAAAGACCTAGCACCAAATCCAATTTGCCATCTGATCTAACTTCTGGAGGCAGTCAAAATGAGCCTTAGAATTCTTCCCTACCTTATTCCTGTGCTGAGATACAGGCTGCTCCAACCTGCTGTAAAATGCTTGATTTCGGAGAGTGAGCGAAACTAATGAAAACATTGTTGGGGTAAAACCTAAAGGGAAAGACCTAGCACCAAATCCAATTTGCCATCTGATCTAACTTCTGGAGGCAGTCAAAATGAGCCTTAGAATTCTTCCCTACCTTATTCCTGTGCTGAGATACAGGCTGCTCCAACCTGCTGTAAAATGCTTGATTTCGAGAGTGAGCGAAACTAATGAAAACATTGTTGGGGTAAAACCTAAAGGGAAAGACCTAGCACCAAATCCAATTTGCCATCTGATCTAACTTCTGGAGGCAGTCAAAATGATCCTTAGAATTCTTCCCTACCTTATTCCTGTGCTGAGATACAGGCTGCTCCAACCTGCTGTAAAATGCTTGATTTCGAGAGTGAGCGAAACTAATGAAAACATTGTTGGGGTAAAACCTAAAGGGGAAAGACCTAGCACCAAATCCAATTTGCCATCTGATCTAACTTCTGGAGGGCAGTCAAAATGAGCCTTAGAATTCTTCCCTACCTTATTCCTGTGCTGAGATACAGGCTGCTCCAACCTGCTGTAAAATGCTTGATTTCGAGAGTGAGCGAAACTAATGAAAACATTGTTGGGGTAAAACCTAAAGGGAAAGACCTAGCACCAAATCCAATTTGCCATCTGATCTAACTTCTGGAGGCAGTCAAAATGAGCCTTAGAATTCTTCCCTACCTTATTCCTGTGCTGAGATACAGGCTGCTCCAACCTGCTGTAAAATGCTTGATTTCGAGAGTGAGCGAAACTAATGAAAACATTGTTGGGGTAAAACCTAAAGGGAAAGACCTAGCACCAAATCCAATTTGCCATCTGATCTAACTTCTGGAGGCAGTCAAAATGAGCCTTAGAATTCTTCCCTACCTTATTCCTGTGCTGAGATACAGGCTGCTCCAACCTGCTGTAAAATGCTTGATTTCGAGAGTGAGCGAAACTAATGAAAACATTGTTGGGGGTAAAACCTAAAGGGAAAGACCTAGCACCAAATCCAATTTGCCATCTGATCTAACTTCTGGAGGCAGTCAAAATGAGCCTTAGAATTCTTCCCTACCTTATTCCTGTGCTGAGATACAGGCTGCTCCAACCTGCTGTAAAATGCTTGATTTCGAGAGTGAGCGAAACTAATGAAAACATTGTTGGGGGTAAAACCTAAAGGGAAAGACCTAGCACCAAATCCCAATTTGCCATCTGATCTAACTTCTGGAGGCAGTCAAAATGAGCCTTAGAATTCTTCCCTAACCTTATTCCTGTGCTGAGATACAGGCTGCTCCAACCTGCTGTAAAATGCTTGATTTCGAGAGTGAGCGAAACTAATGAAAACATTGTTGGGGTAAAACCTAAAGGGAAAGGACCTAGCACCAAATCCAATTTGCCATCTGATCTAACTTCTGGAGGCAGTCAAAATGAGCCTTAGAATTCTTCCCTACCTTATTCCTGTGCTGAGATACAGGCTGCTCCAACCTGCTGTAAAATGCTTGATTTCGAGAGTGAGCGAAACTAATGAAAACATTGTTGGGGTAAAACCTAAAGGGAAAGACCTAGCACCAAATCCAATTTGCCATCTGATCTAACTTCTGGAGGCAGTCAAAATGAGCCTTAGAATTCTTCCCTACCTTATTTCCTGTGCTGAGATACAGGCTGCTCCAACCTGCTGTAAAATGCTTGATTTCGAGAGTGAGCGAAACTAATGAAAACATTGTTGGGGTAAAACCTAAAGGGAAAGACCTAGCACCAAATCCAATTTGCCATCTGATCTAACTTCTGGAGGCAGTCAAAATGAGCCTTAGAATTCTTCCCTACCTTATTCCTGTGCTGAGATACAGGCTGCTCCAACCTGCTGTAAAATGCTTGATTTCGAGAGTGAGCGAAAACTAATGAAAACATTGTTGGGGTAAAACCTAAAGGGAAAGACGTAGCACCAAATCCAATTTGCCATCTGATCTAACTTTTGGAGGCAGTCAAAATGAGCCTTAGAATTCTTCCCTACCTTATTCCTGTGCTGAGATACAGGCTGCTCCAACCTGCTGTAAAATGCTTGATTTCGAGAGTGAGCGAAACTAATGAAAACATTGTTGGGGTAAAACCTAAAGGGAAAGACCTAGCACCAAATCCAATTTGCCATCTGATCTAACTTCTGGAGGCAGTCAAAATGAGCCTTAGAATTCTTCCCTACCTTATTCCTGTGCTGAGATACAGGCTGCTCCAACCTGCTGTAAAATGCTTGATTTCGAGAGTGAGCGCGAAACTAATGAAAACATTGTTGGGGTAAAACCTAAAGGGAAAGACCTAGCACCAAATCCAATTTGCCATCTGATCTAACTTCTGGAGGCAGTCAAAATGATCCTTAGAATTCTTCCCTACCTTATTCCTGTGCTGAGATACAGGCTGCTCCAACCTGCTGTAAAATGCTTGATTTCGAGAGTGAGCGAAACTAATGAAAAACATTGTTGGGGTAAAACCTAAAGGGAAAGACCTAGCACCAAATCCAATTTGCCATCTGATCTAACTTCTGGAGGCAGTCAAAATGAGCCTTAGAATTCTTCCCTACCTTATTCCTGTGCTGAGATACAGGCTGCTCCAACCTGCTGTAAAATGCTTGATTTCGAGAGTGAGCGAAACTAATGAAAACATTGTTGGTGGGTAAAACCTAAAGGGAAAGACCTAGCACCAAATCCAATTTGCCATCTGATCTAACTTCTGGAGGCAGTCAAAATGATCCTTAGAATTCTTCCCTACCTTATTCCTGTGCTGAGATACAGGCTGCTCCAACCTGCTGTAAAATGCTTGATTTCGAGAGTGAGCGAAACTAATGAAAACATTGTTGGGGTAAAACCTAAAGGGAAAGACCTAGCACCAAATCCAATTTGCCATCTGATCTAACTTCTGGAGGCAGTCAAAATGATCCTTAGAATTCTTCCCTACCTTATTCCTGTGCTGAGATACAGGCTGCTCCAACCTGCTGCAAAATGCTTGATTTCGAGAGTGAGCGAAACTAATGAAAACATTGTTGGGGTAAAACCTAAAGGGAAAGACCTAGCACCAAATCCAATTTGCCATCTGATCTAACTTCTGGAGGCAGTCAAAATGATCCTTAGAATTCTTCCCTACCTTATTCCTGTGCTGAGATACAGGCTGCTCCAACCTGCTGTAAAATGCTTGATTTCGAGAGTGAGCGAAACTAATGAAAACATTGTTGGGGTAAAACCTAAAGGGAAAGACCTAGCACCAAATCCAATTTGCCATCTGATCTAACTTCTGGAGGCAGTCAAAATGAGCCTTAGAATTCTTCCCTACCTTATTCCTGTGCTGAGATACAGGCTGCTCCAACCTGCTGTAAAATGCTTGATTTCGAGAGTGAGCGAAACTAATGAAAACATTGTTGGGGTAAAACCTAAAGGGAAAGACCTAGCACCAAATCCAATTTGCCATCTGATCTAACTTCTGGAGGCAGTCAAAATGAGCCTTAGAATTCTTCCCTACCTTATTCCTGTGCTGAGATACAGGCTGCTCCAACCTGCTGTAAAATGCTTGATTTCGAGAGTGAGCGAAACTAATGAAAACATTGTTGGGGTAAAACCTAAAGGGAAAGACCTAGCACCAAATCCAATTTGCCATCTGATCTAACTTCTGGAGGGCAGTCAAAATGAGCCTTAGAATTCTTCCCTACCTTATTCCTGTGCTGAGATACAGGCTGCTCCAACCTGCTGTAAAATGCTTGATTTCGAGAGTGAGCGAAACTAATGAAAACATTGTTGGGGTAAAACCTAAAGGGAAAGACCTAGCACCAAATCCAATTTGCCATCTGATCTAACTTCTGGAGGCAGTCAAAATGAGCCTTAGAATTCTTCCCTACCTTATTCCTGTGCTGAGATACAGGCTGCTCCAACCTGCTGTAAAATGCTTGATTTCGAGAGTGAGCGAAACTAATGAAAACATTGTTGGGGTAAAACCTAAAGGGAAAGACCTAGCACCAAATCCAATTTGCCATCTGATCTAACTTCTGGAGGCAGTCAAAATGAGCCTTAGAATTCTTCCCTACCTTATTCCTGTGCTGAGATACAGGCTGCTCCAACCTGCTGTAAAATGCTTGATTTCGAGAGTGAGCGAAACTAATGAAAACATTGTTGGGGTAAAACCTAAAGGGAAAGACCTAGCACCAAATCCAATTTGCCATCTGATCTAACTTCTGGAGGCAGTCAAAATGAGCCTTAGAATTCTTCCCTACCTTATTCCTGTGCTGAGATACAGGCTGCTCCAACCTGCTGTAAAATGCTTGATTTCGAGAGTGAGCGAAACTAATGAAAACATTGTTGGGGTAAAACCTAAAGGGAAAGACCTAGCACCAAATCCAATTTGCCATCTGATCTAACTTCTGGAGGCAGTCAAAATGAGCCTTAGAATTCTTCCCTACCTTATTCCTGTGCTGAGATACAGGCTGCTCCAACCTGCTGTAAAAATGCTTGATTTCGAGAGTGAGCGAAACTAATGAAAACATTGTTGGGGGTAAAACCTAAAGGGGAAAGACCTAGCACCAAATCCAATTTGCCATCTGATCTAACTTCTGGAGGCAGTCAAAATGAGCCTTAGAATTCTTCCCTACCTTATTCCTGTGCTGAGATACAGGCTGCTCCAACCTTGCTGTAAAATGCTTGATTTCGAGAGTGAGCGAAACTAATGAAAACATTGTTGGGGTAAAACCTAAAGGGAAAGACCTAGCACCAAATCCAATTTGCCATCTGATCTAACTTCTGGAGGCAGTCAAAATGAGCCTTAGAATTCTTCCCTACCTTATTCCTGTGCTGAGATACAGGCTGCTCCAACCTGCTGTAAAATGCTTGATTTTCGAGAGTGAGCGAAACTAATGAAAACATTGTTGGGGTAAAACCTAAAGGGAAAGACCTAGCACCAAATCCAATTTGCCATCTGATCTAACTTCTGGAGGCAGTCAAAATGAGCCTTAGAATTCTTCCCTACCTTATTCCTGTGCTGAGATACAGGCTGCTCCAACCTGCTGTAAAATGCTTGATTTCGAGAGTGAGCGAAACTAATGAAAACATTGTTGGGGTAAAACCTAAAGGGAAAGACCTAGCACCAAATCCAATTTGCCATCTGATCTAACTTCTGGAGGCAGTCAAAATGAGCCTTAGAATTCTTCCCTACCTTATTCCTGTGCTGAGATACAGGCTGCTCCAACCTGCTGTAAAATGCTTGATTTCGAGAGTGAGCGAAACTAATGAAAACATTGTTGGGGGTAAAACCTAAAGGGAAAGACCTAGCACCAAATCCAATTTGCCATCTGATCTAACTTCTGGAGGCAGTCAAAATGAGCCTTAGAATTCTTCCCTACCTTATTCCTGTGCTGAGATACAGGCTGCTCCAACCTGCTGTAAAATGCTTGATTTCGAGAGTGAGCGAAACTAATGAAAACATTGTTGGGGTAAAACCTAAAGGGAAAGACCTAGCACCAAATCCAATTTGCCATCTGATCTAACTTCTGGAGGCAGTCAAAATGAGCCTTAGAATTCTTCCCTACCTTATTCCTGTGCTGAGATACAGGCTGCTCCAACCTGCTGTAAAATGCTTGATTTCGAGAGTGAGCGAAACTAATGAAAACATTGTTGGGGTAAAACCTAAAGGGAAAGACCTAGCACCAAATCCAATTTGCCATCTGATCTAACTTCTGGAGGCAGTCAAAATGAAGCCTTAGAATTCTTCCCTACCTTATTCCTGTGCTGAGATACAGGCTGCTCCAACCTGCTGTAAAATGCTTGATTTCGAGAGTGAGCGAAACTAATGAAAACATTGTTGGGGTAAAACCTAAAGGGAAAGACCTAGCACCAAATCCAATTTGCCATCTGATCTAACTTCTGGAGGCAGTCAAAATGAGCCTTAGAATTCTTCCCTACCTTATTCCTGTGCTGAGATACAGGCTGCTCCAACCTGCTGTAAAATGCTTGATTTCGAGAGTGAGCGAAACTAATGAAAACATTGTTGGGGTAAAACCTAAAGGGAAAGACCTAGCACCAAATCCAATTTGCCATCTGATCTAACTTCTGGAGGCAGTCAAAATGATCCTTAGAATTCTTCCCTACCTTATTCCTGTGCTGAGATACAGGCTGCTCCAACCTGCTGTAAAATGCTTGATTTCGAGAGTGAGCGAAACTAATGAAAACATTGTTGGGGTAAAACCTAAAGGGAAAGACCTAGCACCAAATCCAATTTGCCATCTGATCTAACTTCTGGAGGCAGTCCAAAATGAGCCTTAGAATTCTTCCCTACCTTATTCCTGTGCTGAGATACAGGCTGCTCCAACCTGCTGTAAAATGCTTGATTTCGAGAGTGAGCGAAACTAATGAAAACATTGTTGGGGGTAAAACCTAAAGGGGAAAGACCTAGCACCAAATCCAATTTGCCATCTGATCTAACTTCTGGAGGCAGTCAAAATGAGCCTTAGAATTCTTCCCTACCTTATTCCTGTGCTGAGATACAGGCTGCTCCAACCTGCTGTAAAATGCTTGATTTCGAGACGTGAGCGAAACTAATGAAAACATTGTTGGGGGTAAAACCTAAAGGGAAAGACCTAGCACCAAATCCAATTTGCCATCTGATCTAACTTCTGGAGGCAGTCAAAATGAGCCTTAGAATTCTTCCCTACCTTATTCCTGTGCTGAGATACAGGCTGCTCCAACCTGCTGTAAAATGCTTGATTTCGAGAGTGAGCGAAACTAATGAAAACATTGTTGGGGTAAAACCTAAAGGGAAAGACCTAGCACCAAATCCAATTTGCCATCTGATCTAACTTCTGGAGGCAGTCAAAATGAGCCTTAGAATTCTTCCCTACCTTATTCCTGTGCTGAGATACAGGCTGCTCCAACCTGCTGTTAAAATGCTTGATTTCGAGAGTGAGCGAAACTAATGAAAACATTGTTGGGGTAAAACCTAAAGGGAAAGACCTAGCACCAAATCCAATTTGCCATCTGATCTAACTTCTGGAGGCAGTCAAAATGAGCCTTAGAATTCTTCCCTACCTTATTCCTGTGCTGAGATACAGGCTGCTCCAACCTGCTGTAAAATGCTTGATTTCGAGAGTGAGCGAAACTAATGAAAACATTGTTGGGGTAAAACCTAAAGGGAAAGACCTAGCACCAAATCCAATTTGCCATCTGATCTAACTTCTGGAGGCAGTCAAAATGAGCCTTAGAATTCTTCCCTACCTTATTCCTGTGCTGAGATACAGGCTGCTCCAACCTGCTGTAAAATGCTTGATTTCGAGAGTGAGCGAAAACTAATGAAAACATTGTTGGGGTAAAACCTAAAGGGAAAGACCTAGCACCAAATCCAATTTGCCATCTGATCTAACTTCTGGAGGCAGTCAAAATGAGCCTTAGAATTCTTCCCTACCTTATTCCTGTGCTGAGATACAGGCTGCTCCAACCTGCTGTAAAATGCTTGATTTCGAGAGTGAGCGAAACTAATGAAAACATTGTTGGGGTAAAACCTAAAGGGAAAGACCTAGCACCAAATCCAATTTGCCATCTGATCTAACTTCTGGAGGCAGTCAAAATGAGCCTTAGAATTCTTCCCTACCTTATTCCTGTGCTGAGATACAGGCTGCTCCAACCTGCTGTAAAATGCTTGATTTCGAGAGTGAGCGAAACTAATGAAAACATTGTTGGGGTAAAACCTAAAGGGAAAGACCTAGCACCAAATCCAATTTGCCATCTGATCTAACTTCTGGAGGCAGTCAAAATGAGCCTTAGAATTCTTCCCTACCTTATTCCTGTGCTGAGATACAGGCTGCTCCAACCTGCTGTAAAATGCTTGATTTCGAGAGTGAGCGAAACTAATGAAAACATTGTTGGGGTAAAACCTAAAGGGAAAGACCTAGCACCAAATCCAATTTGCCATCTGATCTAACTTCTGGAGGCAGTCAAAATGAGCCTTAGAATTCTTCCCTACCTTATTCCTGTGCTGAGATACAGGCTGCTCCAACCTGCTGTAAAATGCTTGATTTCGAGAGTGAGCGAAACTAATGAAAACATTGTTGGGGTAAAACCTAAAGGGAAAGACCTAGCACCAAATCCAATTTGCCATCTGATCTAACTTCTGGAGGCAGTCAAAATGAGCCTTAGAATTCTTCCCTACCTTATTCCTGTGCTGAGATACAGGCTGCTCCAACCTGCTGTAAAATGCTTGATTTCGAGAGTGAGCGAAACTAATGAAAACATTGTTGGGGTAAAACCTAAAGGGAAAGACCTAGCACCAAATCCAATTTTGCCATCTGATCTAACTTCTGGAGGCAGTCAAAATGAGCCTTAGAATTCTTCCCTACCTTATTCCTGTGCTGAGATACAGGCTGCTCCAACCTGCTGTAAAATGCTTGATTTCGAGAGTGAGCGAAACTAATGAAAACATTGTTGGGGTAAAACCTAAAGGGAAAGACCTAGCACCAAATCCAATTTGCCATCTGATCTAACTTCTGGAGGCAGTCAAAATGAGCCTTAGAATTCTTCCCTTACCTTATTCCTGTGCTGAGATACAGGCTGCTCCAACCTGCTGTAAAATGCTTGATTTCGAGAGTGAGCGAAACTAATGAAAACATTGTTGGGGTAAAACCTAAAGGGAAAGACCTAGCACCAAATCCAATTTGCCATCTGATCTAACTTCTGGAGGCAGTCAAAATGAGCCTTAGAATTCTTCCCTACCTTATTCCTGTGCTGAGATACAGGCTGCTCCAACCTGCTGTAAAATGCTTGATTTCGAGAGTGAGCGAAACTAATGAAAACATTGTTGGGGTAAAACCTAAAGGGAAAGACCTAGCACCAAATCCAATTTGCCATCTGATCTAACTTCTGGAGGCAGTCAAAATGAGCCTTAGAATTCTTCCCTACCTTATTCCTGTGCTGAGATACAGGCTGCTCCAACCTGCTGTAAAATGCTTGATTTCGAGAGTGAGCGAAACTAATGAAAACATTGTTGGGGTAAAACCTAAAGGGAAAGACCTAGCACCAAATCCAATTTGCCATCTGATCTAACTTCTGGAGGCAGTCAAAATGAGCCTTAGAATTCTTCCCTACCTTATTCCTGTGCTGAGATACAGGCTGCTCCAACCTGCTGTAAAATGCTTGATTTCGAGAGTGAGCGAAACTAATGAAAACATTGTTGGGGTAAAACCTAAAGGGAAAGACCTAGCACCAAATCCAATTTGCCATCTGATCTAACTTCTGGAGGCAGTCAAAATGAGCCTTAGAATTCTTCCCTACCTTATTCCTGTGCTGAGATACAGGCTGCTCCAACCTGCTGTTAAAATGCTTGATTTCGAGAGTGAGCGAAACTAATGAAAACATTGTTGGGGTAAAACCTAAAGGGAAAGACCTAGCACCAAATCCAATTTGCCATCTGATCTAACTTCTGGAGGCAGTCAAAATGAGCCTTAGAATTCTTCCCTACCTTATTCCTGTGCTGAGATACAGGCTGCTCCAACCTGCTGTAAAATGCTTGATTTCGAGAGTGAGCGAAACTAATGAAAACATTGTTGGGGTAAAACCTAAAGGGAAAGACCTAGCACCAAATCCAATTTGCCATCTGATCTAACTTCTGGAGGCAGTCAAAATGAGCCTTAGAATTCTTCCCTACCTTATTCCTGTGCTGAGATACAGGCTGCTCCAACCTGCTGTAAAATGCTTGATTTCGAGAGTGAGCGAAACTAATGAAAACATTGTTGGGGTAAAACCTAAAGGGAAAGACCTAGCACCAAATCCAATTTGCCATCTGATCTAACTTCTGGAGGCAGTCAAAATGATCCTTAGAATTCTTCCCTACCTTATTCCTGTGCTGAGATACAGGCTGCTCCAACCTGCTGTAAAATGCTTGATTTCGAGAGTGAGCGAAACTAATGAAAACATTGTTGGGGTAAAACCTAAAGGGAAAGACCTAGCACCAAATCCAATTTGCCATCTGATCTAACTTCTGGAGGCAGTCAAAATGAGCCTTAGAATTCTTCCCTACCTTATTCCTGTGCTGAGATACAGGCTGCTCCAACCTGCTGTAAAATGCTTGATTTCGAGAGTGAGCGAAACTAATGAAAACATTGTTGGGGTAAAACCTAAAGGGAAAGACCTAGCACCAAATCCAATTTGCCATCTGATCTAACTTCTGGAGGCAGTCAAAATGAGCCTTAGAATTCTTCCCTACCTTATTCCTGTGCTGAGATACAGGCTGCTCCCAACCTGCCTGTAAAATGCTTGATTTCGAGAGTGAGCGAAACTAATGAAAAACATTGTTGGGGTAAAAACCTAAAGGGAAAAGACCTAGCACCAAATCCAATTTGCCATCTGATCTAACTTCTGGAGGCAGTCAAAATGAGCCTTAGAATTCTTCCCTACCTTATTCCTGTGCTGAGATACAGGCTGCTCCAACCTGCTGTAAAAATGCTTGATTTCGAGAGTGAGCGAAACTAATGAAAACATTGTTGGGGTAAAACCTAAAGGGAAAGACCTAGCACCAAATCCAATTTGCCATCTGATCTAACTTCTGGAGGCAGTCAAAATGAGCCTTAGAATTCTTCCCTACCTTATTCCTGTGCTGAGATACAGGCTGCTCCAACCTGCTGTAAAATGCTTGATTTCGAGAGTGAGCGAAACTAATGAAAACATTGTTGGGGTAAAAACCTAAAGGGAAAGACCTAGCACCAAATCCAATTTGCCATCTGATCTAACTTCTGGAGGCAGTCAAAATGATCCTTAGAATTCTTCCCCTACCTTATTCCTGTGCTGAGATACAGGCTGCTCCAACCTGCTGTAAAATGCTTGATTTCGAGAGTGAGCGAAACTAATGAAAACATTGTTGGGGTAAAACCTAAAGGGAAAGACCTAGCACCAAATCCAATTTGCCATCTGATCTAACTTCTGGAGGCAGTCAAAATGAGCCTTAGAATTCTTCCTACCTTATTCCTGTGCTGAGATACAGGCTGCTCCAACCTGCTGTAAAATGCTTGATTTCGAGAGTGAGCGAAACTAATGAAAACATTGTTGGGGTAAAACCTAAAGGGAAAGACCTAGCACCAAATCCAATTTGCCATCTGATCTAACTTCTGGAGGGCAGTCAAAATGAGCCTTAGAATTCTTCCCTACCTTATTCCTGTGCTGAGATACAGGCTGCTCCAACCTGCTGCAAAATGCTTGATTTCGAGAGTGAGCGAAACTAATGAAAACATTGTTGGGGTAAAACCTAAAGGGAAAGACCTAGCACCAAATCCAATTTGCCATCTGATCTAACTTCTGGAGGCAGTCAAAATGAGCCTTAGAATTCTTCCCTACCTTATTCCTGTGCTGAGATACAGGCTGCTCCAACCTGCTGTAAAATGCTTGATTTCGAGAGTGAGCGAAACTAATGAAAACATTGTTGGGGTAAAACCTAAAGGGAAAGACCTAGCACCAAATCCAATTTGCCATCTGATCTAACTTCTGGAGGCAGTCAAAATGAGCCTTAGAATTCTTCCCTACCTTATTCCTGTGCTGAGATACAGGCTGCTCCAACCTGCTGTAAAATGCTTGATTTCGAGAGTGAGCGAAACTAATGAAAACATTGTTGGGGTAAAACCTAAAAGGGAAAGACCTAGCACCAAATCCAATGTGCCATCTGATCTAACTTCTGGAGGCAGTCAAAATGATCCTTAGAATTCTTCCCTACCTTATTCCTGTGCTGAGATACAGGCTGCTCCAACCTGCTGTAAAATGCTTGATTTCGAGAGTGAGCGGAAACTAATGAAAACATTGTTGGGGTAAAACCTAAAGGGAAAGACCTAGCACCAAATCCAATTTGCCATCTGATCTAACTTCTGGAGGCAGTCAAAATGATCCTTAGAATTCTTCCCTACCTTATTCCTGTGCTGAGATACAGGCTGCTCCAACCTGCTGTTAAATGCTTGATTTCGAGAGTGAGCGAAACTAATGAAAACATTGTTGGTGGTAAAACCTAAAGGGAAAGACCTAGCACCAAATCCAATTTGCCATCTGATCTAACTTCTGGAGGCAGTCAAAATGATCCTTAGAATTCTTCCCTACCTTATTCCTGTGCTGAGATACAGGCTGCTCCAACCTGCTGTAAAATGCTTGATTTCGAGAGTGAGCGAAACTAATGAAAACATTGTTGGGGTAAAACCTAAAGGGAAAGACCTAGCACCAAATCCAATTTGCCATCTGATCTAACTTCTGGAGGCAGTCAAAATGAGCCTTAGAATTCTTCCCTACCCTTATTCCTGTGCTGAGATACAGGCTGCTCCAACCTGCTGTAAAATGCTTGATTTCGAGAGTGAGCGAAACTAATGAAAACATTGTTGGGGTAAAACCTAAAGGGAAAGACCTAGCACCAAATCCAATTTGCCATCTGATCTAACTTCTGGAGGCAGTCAAAATGAGCCTTAGAATTCTTCCCTACCTTATTCCTGTGCTGAGATACAGGCTGCTCCAACCTGCTGTAAAATGCTTGATTTCGAGAGTGAGCGAAACTAATGAAAACATTGTTGGGGTAAAACCTAAAGGGAAAAGACCTAGCACCAAATCCAATTTGCCATCTGATCTAACTTCTGGAGGCAGTCAAAATGAGCCTTTGAATTCTTCCCTACCTTATTCCTGTGCTGAGATACAGGCTGCTCCAACCTGCTTGTAAAATGCTTGATTTCGAGAGTGAGCGAAACTAATGAAAACATTGTTGGGGTAAAACCTAAAGGGAAAGACCTAGCACCAAATCCAATTTGCCATCTGATCTAACTTCTGGAGGCAGTCAAAATGAGCCTTAGAATTCTTCCCTACCTTATTCCTGTGCTGAGATACAGGCAGCTCCAACCTGCTGTAAAATGCTTGATTTCGAGAGTGAGCGAAACTAATGAAAACATTGTTGGGGTAAAACCTAAAGGGAAAGACCTAGCACCAAATCCAATTTGCCATCTGATCTAACTTCTGGAGGCAGTCAAAATGAGCCTTAGAATTCTTCCCTACCTTATTCCTGTGCTGAGATACAGGCTGCTCCAACCTGCTGTAAAATGCTTGATTTCGAGAGTGAGCGAAACTAATGAAAACATTGTTGGGGTAAAACCTAAAGGGAAAGACCTAGCACCAAATCCAATTTGCCATCTGATCTAACTTCTGGAGGCAGTCAAAATGAGCCTTAGAATTCTTCCCTACCTTATTCCTGTGCTGAGATACAGGCTGCTCCAACCTGCTGTAAAATGCTTGATTTCGAGAGTGAGCGAAACTAATGAAAACATTGTTGGGGTAAAACCTAAAGGGAAAGACCTAGCACCAAATCCAATTTGCCATCTGATCTAACTTCTGGAGGCAGTCAAAATGAGCCTTAGAATTCTTCCCTACCTTATTCCTGTGCTGAGATACAGGCTGCTCCAACCTGCTGTAAAATGCTTGATTTCGAGAGTGAGCGAAACTAATGAAAACATTGTTGGGGTAAAACCTAAAGGGAAAGACCTAGCACCAAATCCAATTTGCCATCTGATCTAACTTCTGGAGGCAGTCAAAATGAGCCTTAGAATTCTTCCCTACCTTATTCCTGTGCTGAGATACAGGCTGCTCCAACCTGCTGTAAAATGCTTGATTTCGAGAGTGAGCGAAACTAATGAAAACATTGTTGGGGTAAAACCTAAAGGGAAAGACCTAGCACCAAATCCAATTTGCCATCTGATCTAACTTCTGGAGGCAGTCAAAATGAGCCTTAGAATTCTTCCCTACCTTATTCCTGTGCTGAGATACAGGCTGCTCCAACCTGCTGTAAAATGCTTGATTTCGAGAGTGAGCGAAACTAATGAAAACATTGTTGGGGTAAAACCTAAAGGGAAAGACCTAGCACCAAATCCAATTTGCCATCTGATCTAACTTCTGGAGGCAGTCAAAATGAGCCTTAGAATTCTTCCCTACCTTATTCCTGTGCTGAGATACAGGCTGCTCCAACCTGCTGTAAAATGCTTGATTTCGAGAGTGAGCGAAACTAATGAAAACATTGTTGGGGTAAAACCTAAAGGGAAAGACCTAGCACCAAATCCAATTTGCCATCTGATCTAACTTCTGGAGGCAGTCAAAATGAGCCTTAGAATTCTTCCCTACCTTATTCCTGTGCTGAGATACAGGCTGCTCCAACCTGCTGTAAAATGCTTGATTTCGAGAGTGAGCGAAACTAATGAAAACATTGTTGGGGTAAAACCTAAAGGGAAAGACCTAGCACCAAATCCAATTTGCCATCTGATCTAACTTCTGGAGGCAGTCAAAATGAGCCTTAGAATTCTTCCCTACCTTATTCCTGTGCTGAGATACAGGCTGCTCCAACCTGCTGTAAAATGCTTGATTTCGAGAGTGAGCGAAACTAATGAAAACATTGTTGGGGTAAAACCTAAAGGGAAAGACCTAGCACCAAATCCAATTTGCCATCTGATCTAACTTCTGGAGGCAGTCAAAATGAGCCTTAGAATTCTTCCCTACCTTATTCCTGTGCTGAGATACAGGCTGCTCCAACCTGCTGTAAAATGCTTGATTTCGAGAGTGAGCGAAACTAATGAAAACATTGTTGGGGTAAAACCTAAAGGGAAAGACCTAGCACCAAATCCAATTTGCCATCTGATCTAACTTCTGGAGGCAGTCAAAATGAGCCTTAGAATTCTTCCCTACCTTATTCCTGTGCTGAGATACAGGCTGCTCCAACCTGCTGTAAAATGCTTGATTTCGAGAGTGAGCGAAACTAATGAAAACATTGTTGGGGTAAAACCTAAAGGGAAAGACCTAGCACCAAATCCAATTTGCCATCTGATCTAACTTCTGGAGGCAGTCAAAATGAGCCTTAGAATTCTTCCCTACCTTATTCCTGTGCTGAGATACAGGCTGCTCCAACCTGCTGTAAAATGCTTGATTTCGAGAGTGAGCGAAACTAATGAAAACATTGTTGGGGTAAAACCTAAAGGGAAAGACCTAGCACCAAATCCAATTTGCCATCTGATCTAACTTCTGGAGGCAGTCAAAATGAGCCTTAGAATTCTTCCCTACCTTATTCCTGTGCTGAGATACAGGCTGCTCCAACCTGCTGTAAAATGCTTGATTTCGAGAGTGAGCGAAACTAATGAAAACATATGTTGGGGTAAAACCTAAAGGGAAAGACCTAGCACCAAATCCAATTTGCCATCTGATCTAACTTCTGGAGGCAGTCAAAATGAGCCTTAGAATTCTTCCCTACCTTATTCCTGTGCTGAGATACAGGCTGCTCCAACCTGCTGTAAAATGCTTGATTTCGAGAGTGAGCGAAACTAATGAAAACATTGTTGGGGTAAAACCTAAAGGGAAAGACCTAGCACCAAATCCAATTTGCCATCTGATCTAACTTCTGGAGGCAGTCAAAATGAGCCTTAGAATTCTTCCCTACCTTATTCCTGTGCTGAGATACAGGCTGCTCCAACCTGCTGTAAAATGCTTGATTTCGAGAGTGAGCGAAACTAATGAAAACATTGTTGGGGTAAAACCTAAAGGGAAAGACCTAGCACCAAATCCAATTTGCCATCTGATCTAACTTCTGGAGGCAGTCAAAATGAGCCTTAGAATTCTTCCCTACCTTATTCCTGTGCTGAGATACAGGCTGCTCCAACCTGCTGTAAAATGCTTGATTTCGAGAGTGAGCGAAACTAATGAAAACATTGTTGGGGTAAAACCTAAAGGGAAAGACCTAGCACCAAATCCAATTTGCCATCTGATCTAACTTCTGGAGGCAGTCAAAATGAGCCTTAGAATTCTTCCCTACCTTATTCCTGTGCTGAGATACAGGCTGCTCCAACCTGCTGTAAAATGCTTGATTTCGAGAGTGAGCGAAACTAATGAAAACATTGTTGGGGTAAAACCTAAAGGGAAAGACCTAGCACCAAATCCAATTTGCCATCTGATCTAACTTCTGGAGGCAGTCAAAATGAGCCTTAGAATTCTTCCCTACCTTATTCCTGTGCTGAGATACAGGCTGCTCCAACCTGCTGTAAAATGCTTGATTTCGAGAGTGAGCGAAACTAATGAAAACATTGTTGGGGTAAAACCTAAAGGGAAAGACCTAGCACCAAATCCAATTTGCCATCTGATCTAACTTCTGGAGGCAGTCAAAATGAGCCTTAGAATTCTTCCCTACCTTATTCCTGTGCTGAGATACAGGCTGCTCCAACCTGCTGTAAAATGCTTGATTTCGAGAGTGAGCGAAACTAATGAAAACATTGTTGGGGTAAAACCTAAAGGGAAAGACCTAGCACCAAATCCAATTTGCCATCTGATCTAACTTCTGGAGGCAGTCAAAATGAGCCTTAGAATTCTTCCCTACCTTATTCCTGTGCTGAGATACAGGCTGCTCCAACCTGCTGTAAAATGCTTGATTTCGAGAGTGAGCGAAACTAATGAAAACATTGTTGGGGTAAAACTAGCACCAAATCCAATTTGCCATCTGATCTAACTTCTGGAGGCAGTCAAAATGAGCCTTAGAATTCTTCCCTACCTTATTCCTGTGCTGAGATACAGGCTGCTCCAACCTGCTGTAAAATGCTTGATTTCGAGAGTGAGCGAAACTAATGAAAACATTGTTGGGGTAAAACCTAAAGGGAAAGACCTAGCACCAAATCCAATTTGCCATCTGATCTAACTTCTGGAGGCAGTCAAAATGAGCCTTAGAATTCTTCCCTACCTTATTCCTGTGCTGAGATACAGGCTGCTCCAACCTGCTGTAAAATGCTTGATTTCGAGAGGTGAGCGAAACTAATGAAAACATTGTTGGGGTAAAACCTAAAGGGAAAGACCTAGCACCAAATCCAATTTGCCATCTGATCTAACTTCTGGAGGCAGTCAAAATGAGCCTTAGAATTCTTCCCTACCTTATTCCTGTGCTGAGATACAGGCTGCTCCAACCTGCTGTAAAATGCTTGATTTCGAGAGTGAGCGAAACTAATGAAAACATTGTTGGGGTAAAACCTAAAGGGAAAGACCTAGCACCAAATCCAATTTGCCATCTGATCTAACTTCTGGAGGCAGTCAAAATGAGCCTTAGAATTCTTCCCTACCTTATTCCTGTGCTGAGATACAGGCTGCTCCAACCTGCTGTAAAATGCTTGATTTCGAGAGTGAGCGAAACTAATGAAAACATTGTTGGGGTAAAACCTAAAGGGAAAGACCTAGCACCAAATCCAATTTGCCATCTGATCTAACTTCTGGAGGCAGTCAAAATGATCCTTAGAATTCTTCCCTACCTTATTCCTGTGCTGAGATACAGGCTGCTCCAACCTGCTGTAAAATGCTTGATTTCGAGAGTGAGCGAAACTAATGAAAACATTGTTGGGGTAAAACCTAAAGGGAAAGACCTAGCACCAAATCCAATTTGCCATCTGAGCTAACTTCTGGAGGCAGTCAAAATGATCCTTAGAATTCTTCCCTACCTTATTCCTGTGCTGAGATACAGGCTGCTCCAACCTGCTGTAAAATGCTTGATTTCGAGAGTGAGCGAAACTAATGAAAACATTGTTGGGGGTAAAACCTAAAGGGAAAGACCTAGCACCAAATCCAATTTGCCATCTGATCTAACTTCTGGAGGCAGTCAAAATGAGCCTTAGAATTCTTCCCTACCTTATTCCTGTGCTGAGATACAGGCTGCTCCAACCTGCTGTAAAATGCTTGATTTCGAGAGTGAGCGAAACTAATGAAAACATTGTTGGGGTAAAACCTAAAGGGAAAGACCTAGCACCAAATCCAATTTGCCATCTGATCTAACTTCTGGAGGCAGTCAAAATGATCCTTAGAATTCTTCCCTACCTTATTCCTGTGCTGAGATACAGGCTGCTCCAACCTGCTGTAAAATGCTTGATTTCGAGAGTGAACGAAACTAATGAAAACATTGTTGGGGTAAAACCTAAAGGGAAAGACCTAGCACCAAATCCAATTTGCCATCTGATCTAACTTCTGGAGGCAGTCAAAATGATCCTTAGAATTCTTCCCTACCTTATTCCTGTGCTGAGATACAGGCTGCTCCAACCTGCTGTAAAATGCTTGATTTCGAGAGGTGAGCGAAACTAATGAAAACATTGTTGGGGTAAAACCTAAAGGGAAAGACCTAGCACCAAATCCAATTTGCCATCTGATCTAACTTCTGGAGGCAGTCAAAATGATCCTTAGAATTCTTCCCTACCTTATTCCTGTGCTGAGATACAGGCTGCTCCAACCTGCTGTAAAATGCTTGATTTCGAGAGTGAGCGAAACTAATGAAAACATTGTTGGGGTAAATCCTAAAGGGAAAGACCTAGCACCAAATCCAATTTGCCATCTGATCTAACTTCTGGAGGCAGTCAAAATGAGCCTTAGAATTCTTCCCTACCTTATTCCTGTGCTGAGATACAGGCTGCTCCAACCTGCTGTAAAATGCTTGATTTCGAGAGTGAGCGAAACTAATGAAAACATTGTTGGGGTAAAACCTAAAGGGAAAGACCTAGCACCAAATCCAATTTGCCATCTGATCTAACTTCTGGAGGCAGTCAAAATGATCCTTAGAATTCTTCCCTACCTTATTCCTGTGCTGAGATACAGGCTGCTCCAACCTGCTGTAAAATGCTTGATTTCGAGAGTGAGCGAAACTAATGAAAAACATTGTTGGGGTAAAACCTAAAGGGAAAGACCTAGCACCAAATCCAATTGCCATCTGAGCTAACTTCTGGAGGCAGTCAAAATGAGCCTTAGAATTCTTCCCTACCTTATTCCTGTGCTGAGATACAGGCTGCTCCAACCTGCTGTAAAATGCTTGATTTCGAGAGTGAACGAAACTAATGAAAACATTGTTGGGGTAAAACCTAAAGGGAAAGACCTAGCACCAAATCCAATTTGCCATCTGATCTAACTTCTGGAGGCAGTCAAAATGATCCTTAGAATTCTTCCCTACCTTATTCCTGTGCTGAGATACAGGCTGCTCCAACCTGCTGTAAAATGCTTGATTTCGAGAGTGAGCGAAACTAATGAAAACATTGTTGGGGTAAAACCTAAAGGGAAAGACCTAGCACCAAATCCAATTTGCCATCTGATCTAACTTCTGGAGGCAGTCAAAATGATCCTTAGAATTCTTCCCTACCTTATTCCTGTGCTGAGATACAGGCTGCTCCAACCTGCTGTAAAATGCTTGATTTCGAGAGTGAGCGAAACTAATGAAAACATTGTTGGGGTAAATCCTAAAGGGAAAGACCTAGCACCAAATCCAATTTGCCATCTGATCTAACTTCTGGAGGCAGTCAAAATGAGCCTTAGAATTCTTCCCTACCTTATTCCTGTGCTGAGATACAGGCTGCTCCAACCTGCTGTAAAATGCTTGATTCGAGAGTGAGCGAAACTAATGAAAACATTGTTGGGGTAAAACCTAAAGGGAAAGACCTAGCACCAAATCCAATTTGCCATCTGATCTAACTTCTGGAGGCAGTCAAAATGAGCCTTAGAATTCTTCCCTACCTTATTCCTGTGCTGAGATACAGGCTGCTCCAACCTGCTGTAAAATGCTTGATTTCGAGAGTGAGCGAAACTAATGAAAACATTGTTGGGGTAAAACCTAAAGGGAAAGACCTAGCACCAAATCCAATTTGCCATCTGATCTAACTTCTGGAGGCAGTCAAAATGAGCCTTAGAATTCTTCCCTACCTTATTCCTGTGCTGAGATACAGGCTGCTCCAACCTGCTGTAAAATGCTTGATTTCGAGAGTGAGCGAAACTAATGAAAACATTGTTGGGGTAAAACCTAAAGGGAAAGACCTAGCACCAAATCCAATTTGCCATCTGATCTAACTTCTGGAGGCAGTCAAAATGAGCCTTAGAATTCTTCCCTACCTTATTCCTGTGCTGAGATACAGGCTGCTCCAACCTGCTGTAAAATGCTTGATTTCGAGAGTGAGCGAAACTAATGAAAACATTGTTGGGGTAAAACCTAAAGGGAAAGACCTAGCACCAAATCCAATTTGCCATCTGATCTAACTTCTGGAGGCAGTCAAAATGAGCCTTAGAATTCTTCCCTACCTTATTCCTGTGCTGAGATACAGGCTGCTCCAACCTGCTGTAAAATGCTTGATTTCGAGAGTGAGCGAAACTAATGAAAACATTGTTGGGGTAAAACCTAAAGGGAAAGACCTAGCACCAAATCCAATTTGCCATCTGATCTAACTTCTGGAGGCAGTCAAAATGAGCCTTAGAATTCTTCCCTACCTTATTCCTGTGCTGAGATACAGGCTGCTCCAACCTGCTGTAAAATGCTTGATTTCGAGAGTGAGCGAAACTAATGAAAACATTGTTGGGGTAAAACCTAAAGGGAAAGACCTAGCACCAAATCCAATTTGCCATCTGATCTAACTTCTGGAGGCAGTCAAAATGAGCCTTAGAATTCTTCCCTACCTTATTCCTGTGCTGAGATACAGGCTGCTCCAACCTATTGTAAAATGCTTGATTTCGAGAGTGAGCGAAACTAATGAAAACATTGTTGGGGTAAAACCTAAAGGGAAAGACCTAGCACCAAATCCAATTTGCCATCTGATCTAACTTCTGGAGGGCAGTCAAAATGATCCTTAGAATTCTTCCCTACCTTATTCCTGTGCTGAGATACAGGCTGCTCCAACCTGCTGTAAAATGCTTGATTTCGAGAGTGAGCGAAACTAATGAAAACATTGTTGGGGTAAAACCTAAAGGGAAAGACCTAGCACCAAATCCAATTTGCCATCTGATCTAACTTCTGGAGGCAGTCAAAATGATCCTTAGAATTCTTCCCTACCTTATTCCTGTGCTGAGATACAGGCTGCTCCAACCTGCTGTAAAATGCTTGATTTCGAGAGTGAGCGAAACTAATGAAAACATTGTTGGGGTAAAACCTAAAGGGAAAGACCTAGCACCAAATCCAATTTGCCATCTGATCTAACTTCTGGAGGCAGTCAAAATGAGCCTTAGAATTCTTCCCTACCTTATTCCTGTGCTGAGATACAGGCTGCTCCAACCTGCTGTAAAATGCTTGATTTCGAGAGTGAGCGAAACTAATGAAAACATTGTTGGGGTAAAACCTAAAGGGAAAGACCTAGCACCAAATCCAATTTGCCATCTGATCTAACTTCTGGAGGCAGTCAAAATGATCCTTAGAATTCTTCCCTACCTTATTCCTGTGCTGAGATACAGGCTGCTCCAACCTGCTGTAAAATGCTTGATTTCGAGAGTGAGCGAAACTAATGAAAACATTGTTGGGGTAAAACCTAAAGGGAAAGACCTAGCACCAAATCCAATTTGCCATCTGATCTAACTTCTGGAGGCAGTCAAAATGAGCCTTAGAATTCTTCCCTACCTTATTCCTGTGCTGAGATACAGGCTGCTCCAACCTGCTGTAAAATGCTTGATTTCGAGAGTGAGCGAAACTAATGAAAACATTGTTGGGGTAAAACCTAAAGGGAAAGACCTAGCACCAAATCCAATTTGCCATCTGATCTAACTTCTGGAGGCAGTCAAAATGAGCCTTAGAATTCTTCCCTACCTTATTCCTGTGCTGAGATACAGGCTGCTCCAACCTGCTGTAAAATGCTTGATTTCGAGAGTGAGCGAAACTAATGAAAACATTGTTGGGGTAAAACCTAAAGGGAAAGACCTAGCACCAAATCCAATTTGCCATCTGATCTAACTTCTGGAGGCAGTCAAAATGAGCCTTAGAATTCTTCCCTACCTTATTCCTGTGCTGAGATACAGGCTGCTCCAACCTGCTGTAAAATGCTTGATTTCGAGAGTGAGCGAAACTAATGAAAACATTGTTGGGGTAAAACCTAAAGGGAAAGACCTAGCACCAAATCCAATTTGCCATCTGATCTAACTTCTGGAGGCAGTCAAAATGATCCTTAGAATTCTTCCCTACCTTATTCCTGTGCTGAGATACAGGCTGCTCCAACCTGCTGTAAAATGCTTGATTTCGAGAGTGAGCGAAACTAATGAAAACATTGTTGGGGTAAATCCTAAAGGGAAAGACCTAGCACCAAATCCAATTTGCCATCTGATCTAACTTCTGGAGGCAGTCAAAATGATCCTTAGAATTCTTCCCTACCTTATTCCTGTGGCTGAGATACAGGCTGCTCCAACCTGCTGTAAAATGCTTGATTTCGAGAGGTGAGCGAAACTAATGAAAACATTGTTGGGGTAAAACCTAAAGGGAAAGACCTAGCACCAAATCCAATTTGCATCTGATCTAACTTCTGGAGGCAGTCAAAATGATCCTTAGAATTCTTCCCTACCTTATTCCTGTGCTGAGATACAGGCTGCTCCAACCTGCTGTAAAATGCTTGATTTCGAGAGTGAGCGAAACTAATGAAAACATTGTTGGGGTAAAACCTAAAGGGGAAAGACCTAGCACCAAATCCAAATTGCCATCTGAGCTAACTTCTGGAGGCAGTCAAAATGAGCCTTGGAATTCTTCCCTACCTTATTCCTGTGCTGAGATACAGGCTGCTCCAACCTGCTGTAAAATGCTTGATTTCGAGAGTGAACGAAACTAATGAAAACATTGTTGGGGTAAAACCTAAAGGGAAAGACCTAGCACCAAATCCAATTTGCCATCTGATCTAACTTCTGGAGGCAGTCAAAATGATCCTTAGAATTCTTCCCTACCTTATTCCTGTGCTGAGATACAGGCTGCTCCAACCTGCTGTAAAATGCTTGATTTCGAGAGTGAGCGAAACTAATGAAAACATTGTTGGGGTAAAACCTAAAGGGAAAGACCTAGCACCAAATCCAATTTGCCATCTGATCTAACTTCTGGAGGCAGTCAAAATGAGCCTTAGAATTCTTCCTACCTTATTCCTGTGCTGAGATACAGGCTGCTCCAACCTGCTGTAAAATGCTTGATTTCGAGAGTGAGCGAAACTAATGAAAACATTGTTGGGGTAAATCCTAAAGGGAAAAGACCTAGCACCAAATCCAATTTGCCATCTGATCTAACTTCTGGAGGGCAGTCAAAATGAGCCTTAGAATTCTTCCCTACCTTATTCCTGTGCTGAGATACAGGCTGCTCCAACCTGCTGTAAAATGCTTGATTTCGAGAGGTGAGCGAAACTAATGAAAACATTGTTGGGGGTAAAACCTAAAGGGAAAGACCTAGCACCAAATCCAATTTGCCATCTGATCTAACTTCTGGAGGCAGTCAAAATGAGCCTTAGAATTCTTCCCTACCTTATTCCTGTGCTGAGATACAGGCTGCTCCAACCTGCTGTAAAATGCTTGATTTCGAGAGTGAGCGAAACTAATGAAAACATTGTTGGGGTAAAACCTAAAGGGGAAAGACCTAGCACCAAATCCAATTTGCCATCTGATCTAACTTCTGGAGGCAGTCAAAATGAGCCTTAGAATTCTTCCCTACCTTATTCCTGTGCTGAGATACAGGCTGCTCCAACCTGCTGTAAAATGCTTGATTTCGAGAGTGAGCGAAACTAATGAAAACATTGGTTGGGGGTAAAACCTAAAGGGAAAGACCTAGCACCAAATCCAATTTGCCATCTGATCTAACTTCTGGAGGCAGTCAAAATGAGCCTTAGAATTCTTCCCTAACCTTATTCCTGTGCTGAGATACAGGCTGCTCCAACCTGCTGTAAAATGCTTGATTTCGAGAGTGAGCGAAACTAATGAAAACATTGTTGGGGTAAAACCTAAAGGGAAAGACCTAGCACCAAATCCAATTTGCCATCTGATCTAACTTCTGGAGGCAGTCAAAATGATCCTTAGAATTCTTCCCTACCTTATTCCTGTGCTGAGATACAGGCTGCTCCAACCTGCTGTAAAATGCTTGATTTCGAGAGTGAGCGAAACTAATGAAAACATTGTTGGGGTAAAACCTAAAGGGAAAGACCCTAGCACCAAATCCAATTTGCCATCTGATCTAACTTCTGGAGGCAGTCAAAATGAGCCTTAGAATTCTTCCCTACCTTATTCCTGTGCTGAGATACAGGCTGCTCCAACCTGCTGTAAAATGCTTGATTTCGAGAGTGAGCGAAACTAATGAAAACATTGTTGGGGTAAAACCTAAAGGGAAAGACCTAGCACCAAATCCAATTTGCCATCTGATCTAACTTCTGGAGGCAGTCAAAATGATCCTTAGAATTCTTCCCTACCTTATTCCTGTGCTGAGATACAGGCTGCTCCAACCTGCTGTAAAATGCTTGATTTCGAGAGTGAGCGAAACTAATGAAAACATTGTTGGGGTAAAACCTAAAGGGAAAGACCTAGCACCAAATCCAATTTGCCATCTGATCTAACTTCTGGAGGCAGTCAAAATGAGCCTTAGAATTCTTCCCTACCTTATTCCTGTGCTGAGATACAGGCTGCTCCAACCTGCTGTAAAATGCTTGATTTCGAGAGTGAGCGAAACTAATGAAAACATTGTTGGGGGTAAAACCTAAAGGGAAAGACCTAGCACCAAATCCAATTTGCCATCTGATCTAACTTCTGGAGGCAGTCAAAATGAGCCTTAGAATTCTTCCCTACCTTATTCCTGTGCTGAGATACAGGCTGCTCCAACCTGCTGTAAAATGCTTGATTTCGAGAGTGAGCGAAACTAATGAAAACATTGTTGGGGTAAAACCTAAAGGGAAAGACCTAGCACCAAAATCCAATTTGCCATCTGATCTAACTTCTGGAGGCAGTCAAAATGAGCCTTAGAATTCTTCCCTACCTTATTCCTGTGCTGAGATACAGGCTGCTCCAACCTGCTGTAAAATGCTTGATTTCGAGAGTGAGCGAAACTAATGAAAACATTGTTGGGGTAAAACCTAAAGGGAAAGACCTAGCACCAAATCCAATTTGCCATCTGATCTAACTTCTGGAGGCAGTCAAAATGAGCCTTAGAATTCTTCCCTACCTTATTCCTGTGCTGAGATACAGGCTGCTCCAACCTGCTGTAAAATGCTTGATTTCGAGAGTGAGCGAAACTAATGAAAACATTGTTGGGGTAAATCCTAAAGGGAAAGACCTAGCACCAAATCCAATTTGCCATCTGATCTAACTTCTGGAGGCAGTCAAAATGATCCTTAGAATTCTTCCCTACCTTATTCCTGTGCTGAGATACAGGCTGCTCCAACCTGCTGTAAAATGCTTGATTTCGAGAGTGAGCGAAACTAATGAAAACATTGTTGGGGTAAAACCTAAAGGGAAAGACCTAGCACCAAATCCAATTTGCCATCTGATCTAACTTCTGGAGGCAGTCAAAATGATCCTTAGAATTCTTCCCTACCTTATTCCTGTGCTGAGATACAGGCTGCTCCAACCTGCTGTAAAATGCTTGATTTCGAGAGTGAGCGAAACTAATGAAAACATTGTTGGGGTAAAACCTAAAGGGAAAGACCTAGCACCAAATCCAAATTGCCATCTGAGCTAACTTCTGGAGGCAGTCAAAATGAGCCTTGGAATTCTTCCCTACCTTATTCCTGTGCTGAGATACAGGCTGCTCCAACCTGCTGTAAAATGCTTGATTTCGAGAGTGAACGAAACTAATGAAAACATTGTTGGGGGTAAAACCTAAAGGGAAAGACCTAGCACCAAATCCAATTTGCCATCTGATCTAACTTCTGGAGGCAGTCAAAATGATCCTTAGAATTCTTCCCTACCTTATTCCTGTGCTGAGATACAGGCTGCTCCAACCTGCTGTAAAATGCTTGATTTCGAGAGTGAGCGAAACTAATGAAAACATTGTTGGGGTAAAACCTAAAGGGAAAGACCTAGCACCAAATCCAATTTGCCATCTGATCTAACTTCTGGAGGCAGTCAAAATGAGCCTTAGAATTCTTCCCTACCTTATTCCTGTGCTGAGATACAGGCTGCTCCAACCTGCTGTAAAATGCTTGATTTCGAGAGTGAGCGAAACTAATGAAAACATTGTTGGGGTAAATCCTAAAGGGAAAGACCTAGCACCAAATCCAATTTGCCATCTGATCTAACTTCTGGAGGCAGTCAAAATGAGCCTTAGAATTCTTCCCTACCTTATTCCTGTGCTGAGATACAGGCTGCTCCAACCTGCTGTAAAATGCTTGATTTCGAGAGTGAGCGAAACTAATGAAAACATTGTTGGGGTAAAACCTAAAGGGAAAGACCTAGCACCAAATCCAATTTGCCATCTGATCTAACTTCTGGAGGCAGTCAAAATGAGCCTTAGAATTCTTCCCTACCTTATTCCTGTGCTGAGATACAGGCTGCTCCAACCTGCTGTAAAATGCTTGATTTCGAGAGTGAGCGAAACTAATGAAAACATTGTTGGGGTAAAACCTAAAGGGAAAGACCTAGCACCAAATCCAATTTGCCATCTGATCTAACTTCTGGAGGCAGTCAAAATGAGCCTTAGAATTCTTCCCTACCTTATTCCTGTGCTGAGATACAGGCTGCTCCAACCTGCTGTAAAATGCTTGATTTCGAGAGTGAGCGAAACTAATGAAAACATTGTTGGGGTAAAACCTAAAGGGAAAGACCTAGCACCAAATCCAATTTGCCATCTGATCTAACTTCTGGAGGCAGTCAAAATGAGCCTTAGAATTCTTCCCTACCTTATTCCTGTGCTGAGATACAGGCTGCTCCAACCTGCTGTAAAATGCTTGATTCGAGAGTGAGCGAAACTAATGAAAACATTGTTGGGGTAAAACCTAAAGGGAAAGACCTAGCACCAAATCCAATTTGCCATCTGATCTAACTTCTGGAGGCAGTCAAAATGATCCTTAGAATTCTTCCCTACCTTATTCCTGTGCTGAGATACAGGCTGCTCCAACTGCTGTAAAATGCTTGATTTCGAGAGTGAGCGAAACTAATGAAAACATTGTTGGGGTAAAACCTAAAGGGAAAGAACCTAGCACCAAATCCAATTTGCCATCTGATCTAACTTCTGGAGGCAGTCAAAATGAGCCTTAGAATTCTTCCCTACCTTATTCCTGTGCTGAGATACAGGCTGCTCCAACCTGCTGTAAAATGCTTGATTTCGAGAGTGAGCTGAAACTAATGAAAACATTGTTGGGGTAAAACCTAAAGGGAAAGACCTAGCACCAAATCCAATTTGCCATCTGATCTAACTTCTGGAGGCAGTCAAAATGAGCCTTAGAATTCTTCCCTACCTTATTCCTGTGCTGAGATACAGGCTGCTCCAACCTGCTGTAAAATGCTTGATTTCGAGAGTGAACGAAACTAATGAAAACATTGTTGGGGTAAAACCTAAAGGGAAAGACCTAGCACCAAATCCAATTTGCCATCTGATCTAACTTCTGGAGGCAGTCAAAATGAGCCTTAGAATTCTTCCCTACCTTATTCCTGTGCTGAGATACAGGCTGCTCCAACCTGCTGTAAAATGCTTGATTTCGAGAGTGAGCGAAACTAATGAAAACATTGTTGGGGTAAAACCTAAAGGGAAAGACCTAGCACCAAATCCAATTTGCCATCTGATCTAACTTCTGGAGGCAGTCAAAATGAGCCTTAGAATTCTTCCCTACCTTATTCCTGTGCTGAGATACAGGCTGCTCCAACCTGCTGTAAAATGCTTGATTTCGAGAGTGAGCGAAACTAATGAAAACATTGTTGGGGTAAATCCTAAAGGGAAATACCTAGCACCAAATCCAATTTGCCATCTGATCTAACTTCTGGAGGCAGTCAAAATGAGCCTTAGAATTCTTCCCTACCTTATTCCTGTGCTGAGATACAGGCTGCTCCAACTGCTGTAAAATGCTTGATTTCGAGAGTGAGCGAAACTAATGAAAACATTGTTGGGGTAAAACCTAAAGGGAAAGACCTAGCACCAAATCCAATTTGCCATCTGATCTAACTTCTGGAGGCAGTCAAAATGAGCCTTAGAATTCTTCCCTACCTTATTCCTGTGCTGAGATACAGGCTGCTCCAACCTGCTGTAAAATGCTTGATTTCGAGAGTGAGCGAAACTAATGAAAACATTGTTGGGGTAAAACCTAAAGGGAAAGACCTAGCACCAAATCCAATTTGCCATCTGATCTAACTTCTGGAGGCAGTCAAAATGAGCCTTAGAATTCTTCCCTACCTTATTCCTGTGCTGAGATACAGGCTGCTCCAACCTGCTGTAAAATGCTTGATTTCGAGAGTGAGCGAAACTAATGAAAACATTGTTGGGGTAAAACTAAAGGGAAAGACCTAGCACGAAATCCAATTTGCCATCTGAGCTAACTTCTGGAGGCAGTCAAAATGAGCCTTAGAATTCTTCCCTACCTTATTCCTGTGCTGAGATACAGGCTGCTCCAACCTGCTGTAAAATGCTTGATTTCGAGAGTGAGCGAAACTAATGAAAACATTGTTGGGGTAAAACCTAAAGGGAAAGACCTAGCACCAAATCCAATTTGCCATCTGATCTAACTTCTGGAGGCAGTCAAAATGAGCCTTAGAATTCTTCCCTACCTTATTCCTGTGCTGAGATACAGGCTGCTCCAACCTGCTGTAAAATGCTTGATTTCGAGAGTGAGCGAAACTAATGAAACATTGTTGGGGTAAAACCTAAAGGGAAAGACCTAGCACCAAATCCAATTTGCCATCTGATCTAACTTCTGGAGGCAGTCAAAATGAGCCTTTGAATTCTTCCCTACCTTATTCCTGTGCTGAGATACAGGCTGCTCCAACCTGCTGTAAAATGCTTGATTTCGAGAGTGAGCGAAACTAATGAAAACATTGTTGGGGTAAAAACCTAAAGGGAAAGACCTAGCACCAAATCCAATTTGCCATCTGATCTAACTTCTGGAGGCAGTCAAAATGAGCCTTAGAATTCTTCCCTACCTTATTCCTGTGCTGAGATACAGGCTGCTCCAACCTGCTGTAAAATGCTTGATTTCGAGAGTGAGCGAAACTAATGAAAACATTGTTGGGGTAAAACCTAAAGGGAAAGACCTAGCACCAAATCCAATTTGCCATCTGATCTAACTTCTGGAGGCAGTCCAAATGATCCTTAGAATTCTTCCCTACCTTATTCCTGTGCTGAGATACAGGCTGCTCCAACCTGCTGTAAAATGCTTGATTTCGAGAGTGAGCGAAACTAATGAAAACATTGTTGGGGTAAAACCTAAAGGGAAAGACCTAGCACCAAATCCAATTTGCCATCTGATCTAACTTCTGGAGGCAGTCAAAATGAGCCTTTGAATTCTTCCCTACCTTATTCCTGTGCTGAGATACAGGCTGCTCCAACCTGCTGTAAAATGCTTGATTTCGAGAGTGAGCGAAACTAATGAAAACATTGTTGGGGTAAAACCTAAAGGGAAAGACCTAGCACCAAATCCAATTTGCCATCTGATCTAACTTCTGGAGGCAGTCAAAATGAGCCTTAGAATTCTTCCCTACCTTATTCCTGTGCTGAGA
Organism: Melanerpes formicivorus; assembly: GCF_026170545.1. Classification (NCBI taxonomy): domain Eukaryota; kingdom Metazoa; phylum Chordata; class Aves; order Piciformes; family Picidae; genus Melanerpes; species Melanerpes formicivorus. Next base: position 134,569 of record NW_027142828.1, read on the forward strand.
TACAGGCTGCTCCAACCTGCTGTAAAATGCTTGATTTCGAGAGTGAGCGAAACTAATGAAAACATTGTTGGGGTAAAACCTAAAGGGAAAGACCTAGCACCAAATCCAATTTGCATCTGATCTAACTTCTGGAGGCAGTCAAATGATCCTTAGAATTCTTCCCTACCTTATTCCTGTGCTGAGATACAGGCTGCTCCAACCTGCTGTAAAATGCTTGATTTCGAGAGTGAGCGAAACTAATGAAAACATTGTTGGGGTAAAATCTAAAGGGAAAGACCTAGCACCAAATCCAATTTGCCATCTGATCTAACTTCTGGAGGCAGTCAAAATGAGCCTTAGAATTCTTCCCTACCTTATTCCTGTGCTGAGATACAGGCTGCTCCAACCTGCTGTAAAATGCTTGATTTCGAGAGTGAGCGAAACTAATGAAAACATTGTTGGGGTAAAACCTAAAGGGAAAGACCTAGCACCAAATCCAATTTGCCATCTGATCTAACTTCTGGAGGCAGTCAAAATGAGCCTTAGAATTCTTCCCTACCTTATTCCTGTGCTGAGATACAGGCTGCTCCAACCTGCTGTAAAATGCTTGATTTCGAGAGTGAGCGAAACTAATGAAAACATTGTTGGGGTAAAACCTAAAGGGAAAGACCTAGCACCAAATCCAATTTGCCATCTGATCTAACTTCTGGAGGCAGTCAAAATGAGCCTTAGAATTCTTCCCTACCTTATTCCTGTGCTGAGATACAGGCTGCTCCAACCTGCTGTAAAATGCTTGATTTCGAGAGTGAGCGAAACTAATGAAAACATTGTTGGGGTAAAACCTAAAGGGAAAGACCTAGCACCAAATCCAATTTGCCATCTGATCTAACTTCTGGAGGCAGTCAAAATGAGCCTTTGAATTCTTCCCTACCTTATTCCTGTGCTGAGATGACAGGCTGCTCCAACCTGCTGTAAAATGCTTGATTTCGAGAGTGAGCGAAACTAATGAAAACATTGTTGGGGTAAAACCTAAAGGGAAAGACCTAGCACCAAATCCAATTTGCCATCTGATCTAACTTCTGGAGGCAGTCAAAATGAGCCTTAGAATTCTTCCCTACCTTATTCCTGTGCTGAGATACAGGCTGCTCCAACCTGCTGTAAAATGCTTGATTTCGAGAGTGAGCGAAACTAATGAAAACATTGTTGGGGTAAAACCTAAAGGGAAAGACCTAGCACCAAATCCAATTTGCCATCTGATCTAACTTCTGGAGGCAGTCAAAATGATCCTTAGAATTCTTCCCTACCTTATTCCTGTGCTGAGATACAGGCTGCTCCAACCTGCTGTAAAATGCTTGATTTCGAGAGTGAGCGAAACTAATGAAAACATTGTTGGGGTAAAACCTAAAGGGAAAGACCTAGCACCAAATCCAATTTGCCATCTGATCTAACTTCTGGAGGCAGTCAAAATGAGCCTTAGAATTCTTCCCTACCTTATTCCTGTGCTGAGATACAGGCTGCTCCAACCTGCTGTAAAATGCTTGATTTCGAGAGTGAGCGAAACTAATGAAAACATTGTTGGGGTAAAACCTAAAGGGAAAGACCTAGCACCAAATCCAATTTGCCATCTGATCTAACTTCTGGAGGCAGTCAAAATGAGCCTTAGAATTCTTCCCTACCTTATTCCTGTGCTGAGATACAGGCTGCTCCAACCTGCTGTAAAATGCTTGATTTCGAGAGTGAGCGAAACTAATGAAAACATTGTTGGGGTAAAACCTAAAGGGAAAGACCTAGCACCAAATCCAATTTGCCATCTGATCTAACTTCTGGAGGCAGTCAAAATGATCCTTAGAATTCTTCCCTACCTTATTCCTGTGCTGAGATACAGGCTGCTCCAACCTGCTGTAAAATGCTTGATTTCGAGAGTGAGCGAAACTAATGAAAACATTGTTGGGGTAAAATCTAAAGGGAAAGACCTAGCACCAAATCCAATTTGCCATCTGATCTAACTTCTGGAGGCAGTCAAAATGAGCCTTAGAATTCTTCCCTACCTTATTCCTGTGCTGAGATACAGGCTGCTCCAACCTGCTGTAAAATGCTTGATTCGAGAGTGAGCGAAACTAATGAAAACATTGTTGGGGTAAAACCTAAAGGGAAAGACCTAGCACCAAATCCAATTTGCCATCTGATCTAACTTCTGGAGGCAGTCAAAATGATCCTTAGAATTCTTCCCTACCTTATTCCTGTGCTGAGATACAGGCTGCTCCAACCTGCTGTAAAATGCTTGATTTCGAGAGTGAGCGAAACTAATGAAAACATTGTTGGGGTAAAACCTAAAGGGAAAGACCTAGCACCAAATCCAATTTGCCATCTGATCTAACTTCTGGAGGCAGTCAAAATGAGCCTTAGAATTCTTCCCTACCTTATTCCTGTGCTGAGATACAGGCTGCTCCAACCTGCTGTAAAATGCTTGATTTCGAGAGTGAGCGAAACTAATGAAAACATTGTTGGGGTAAAACCTAAAGGGAAAGACCTAGCACCAAATCCAATTTGCCATCTGATCTAACTTCTGGAGGCAGTCAAAATGAGCCTTAGAATTCTTCCCTACCTTATTCCTGTGCTGAGATACAGGCTGCTCCAACCTGCTGTAAAATGCTTGATTTCGAGAGTGAGCGAAACTAATGAAAACATTGTTGGGGTAAAACCTAAAGGGAAAGACCTAGCACCAAATCCAATTTGCCATCTGATCTAACTTCTGGAGGCAGTCAAAATGAGCCTTAGATTCTTCCCTACCTTATTCCTGTGCTGAGATACAGGCTGCTCCAACCTGCTGTAAAATGCTTGATTTCGAGAGTGAGCGAAACTAATGAAAACATTGTTGGGGTAAAACCTAAAGGGAAAGACCTAGCACCAAATCCAATTTGCCATCTGATCTAACTTCTGGAGGCAGTCAAAATGAGCCTTAGAATTCTTCCCTACCTTATTCCTGTGCTGAGATACAGGCTGCTCCAACCTGCTGTAAAATGCTTGATTTCGAGAGTGAGCGAAACTAATGAAAACATTGTTGGGGTAAAACCTAAAGGGAAAGACCTAGCACCAAATCCAATTTGCCATCTGATCTAACTTCTGGAGGCAGTCAAAATGATCCTTAGAATTCTTCCCTACCTTATTCCTGTGCTGAGATACAGGCTGCTCCAACCTGCTGTAAAATGCTTGATTTCGAGAGTGAGCGAAACTAATGAAAACATTGTTGGGGTAAAACCTAAAGGGAAAGACCTAGCACCAAATCCAATTTGCCATCTGATCTAACTTCTGGAGGCAGTCAAAATGAGCCTTTGAATTCTTCCCTACCTTATTCCTGTGCTGAGATACAGGCTGCTCCAACCTGCTGTAAAATGCTTGATTTCGAGAGTGAGCGAAACTAATGAAAACATTGTTGGGGTAAATCCTAAAGGGAAAGACCTAGCACCAAATCCAATTTGCCATCTGATCTAACTTCTGGAGGCAGTCAAAATGAGCCTTAGAATTCTTCCCTACCTTATTCCTGTGCTGAGATACAGGCTGCTCCAACCTGCTGTAAAATGCTTGATTTCGAGAGTGAGCGAAACTAATGAAAACATTGTTGGGGTAAAACCTAAAGGGAAAGACCTAGCACCAAATCCAATTTGCCATCTGATCTAACTTCTGGAGGCAGTCAAAATGAGCCTTAGAATTCTTCCCTACCTTATTCCTGTGCTGAGATACAGGCTGCTCCAACCTGCTGTAAAAATGCTTGATTTCGAGAGTGAGCGAAACTAATGAAAACATTGTTGGGGTAAAACCTAAAGGGAAAGACCTAGCACCAAATCCAATTTGCCATCTGATCTAACTTCTGGAGGCAGTCAAAATGAGCCTTAGAATTCTTCCCTACCTTATTCCTGTGCTGAGATACAGGCTGCTCCAACCTGCTGTAAAATGCTTGATTTCGAGAGTGAGCGAAACTAATGAAAACATTGTTGGGGTAAAACCTAAAGGGAAAGACCTAGCACCAAATCCAATTTGCCATCTGATCTAACTTCTGGAGGCAGTCAAAATGAGCCTTAGAATTCTTCCCTACCTTATTCCTGTGCTGAGATACAGGCTGCTCCAACCTGCTGTAAAATGCTTGATTTCGAGAGTGAGCGAAACTAATGAAAACATTGTTGGGGTAAAACCTAAAGGGAAAGACCTAGCACCAAATCCAATTTGCCATCTGATCTAACTTCTGGAGGCAGTCAAAATGAGCCTTAGAATTCTTCCCTACCTTATTCCTGTGCTGAGATACAGGCTGCTCCAACCTGCTGTAAAATGCTTGATTTCGAGAGTGAGCGAAACTAATGAAAACATTGTTGGGGTAAAACCTAAAGGGAAAGACCTAGCACCAAATCCAATTTGCCATCTGATCTAACTTCTGGAGGCAGTCAAAATGAGCCTTAGAATTCTTCCCTACCTTATTCCTGTGCTGAGATACAGGCTGCTCCAACCTGCTGTAAAATGCTTGATTTCGAGAGTGAGCGAAACTAATGAAAACATTGTTGGGGTAAAACCTAAAGGGAAAGACCTAGCACCAAATCCAATTTGCCATCTGATCTAACTTCTGGAGGCAGTCAAAATGATCCTTAGAATTCTTCCCTACCTTATTCCTGTGCTGAGATACAGGCTGCTCCAACCTGCTGTAAAATGCTTGATTTCGAGAGTGAGCGAAACTAATGAAAACATTGTTGGGGGTAAAACCTAAAGGGAAAGACCTAGCACCAAATCCAATTTGCCATCTGATCTAACTTCTGGAGGCAGTCAAAATGAGCCTTAGAATTCTTCCCTACCTTATTCCTGTGCTGAGATACAGGCTGCTCCAACCTGCTGTAAAATGCTTGATTTCGAGAGTGAGCGAAACTAATGAAAACATTGTTGGGGTAAAACCTAAAGGGAAAGACCTAGCACCAAATCCAATTTGCCATCTGATCTAACTTCTGGAGGCAGTCAAAATGATCCTTAGAATTCTTCCCTACCTTATTCCTGTGCTGAGATACAGGCTGCTCCAACCTGCTGTAAAATGCTTGATTTCGAGAGTGAGCGAAACTAATTAAAACATTGTTGGGGTAAAACCTAAAGGGAAAGACCTAGCACCAAATCCAATTTGCCATCTGATCTAACTTCTGGAGGCAGTCAAAATGAGCCTTTGAATTCTTCCCTACCTCATTCCTGTGCTGAGATACAGGCTGCTCCAACCTGCTGTAAATGCTTGATTTCGAGAGTGAGCGAAACTAATGAAAACATTGTTGGGGTAAATCCTAAAGGGAAAGACCTAGCACCAAATCCAATTTGCCATCTGATCTAACTTCTGGAGGCAGTCAAAATGAGCCTTAGAATTCTTCCCTACCTTATTCCTGTGCTGAGATACAGGCTGCTCCAACCTGCTGTAAAATGCTTGATTTCGAGAGTGAGCGAAACTAATGAAAACATTGTTGGGGTAAAACCTAAAGGGAAAGACCTAGCACCAAATCCAATTTGCCATCTGATCTAACTTCTGGAGGCAGTCAAAATGATCCTTAGAATTCTTCCCTACCTTATTCCTGTGCTGAGATACAGGCTGCTCCAACCTGCTGTAAAATGCTTGATTTCGAGAGTGAGCGAAACTAATGAAAACATTGTTGGGGTAAAACCTAAAGGGAAAGACCTAGCACCAAATCCAATTTGCCATCTGATCTAACTTCTGGAGGCAGTCAAAATGAGCCTTAGAATTCTTCCCTACCTTATTCCTGTGCTGAGATACAGGCTGCTCCAACCTGCTGTAAAATGCTTGATTTCGAGAGGTGAGCGAAACTAATGAAAACATTGTTGGGGTAAAACCTAAAGGGAAAGACCTAGCACCAAATCCCAATTTGCCATCTGATCTAACTTCTGGAGGCAGTCAAAATGAGCCTTAGAATTCTTCCCTACCTTATTCCTGTGCTGAGATACAGGCTGCTCCAACCTGCTGTAAAATGCTTGATTTCGAGAGTGAGCGAAACTAATGAAAACATTGTTGGGGTAAAACCTAAAGGGAAAGACCTAGCACCAAATCCAATTTGCCATCTGATCTAACTTCTGGAGGCAGTCAAAATGAGCCTTAGAATTCTTCCCTACCTTATTCCTGTGCTGAGATACAGGCTGCTCCAACCTGCTGTAAAATGCTTGATTTCGAGAGTGAGCGAAACTAATGAAAACATTGTTGGGGTAAAACCTAAAGGGAAAGACCCTAGCACCAAATCCAATTTGCCATCTGATCTAACTTCTGGAGGCAGTCAAAATGAGCCTTAGAATTCTTCCCTACCTTATTCCTGTGCTGAGATACAGGCTGCTCCAACCTGCTGTAAAATGCTTGATTTCGAGAGTGAGCGAAACTAATGAAAACATTGTTGGGGTAAAACCTAAAGGGAAAGACCTAGCACCAAATCCAATTTGCCATCTGATCTAACTTCTGGAGGCAGTCAAAATGATCCTTAGAATTCTTCCCTACCTTATTCCTGTGCTGAGATACAGGCTGCTCCAACCTGCTGTAAAATGCTTGATTTCGAGAGTGAGCGAAACTAATGAAAACATTGTTGGGGTAAAACCTAAAGGGAAAGACCTAGCACCAAATCCAATTTGCCATCTGATCTAACTTCTGGAGGCAGTCAAAATGAGCCTTAGAATTCTTCCCTACCTTATTCCTGTGCTGAGATACAGGCTGCTCCAACCTGCTGTAAAATGCTTGATTTCGAGAGTGAGCGAAACTAATGAAAACATTGTTGGGGTAAAACCTAAAGGGAAAGACCTAGCACCAAATCCAATTTGCCATCTGATCTAACTTCTGGAGGCAGTCAAAATGAGCCTTAGAATTCTTCCCTACCTTATTCCTGTGCTGAGATACAGGCTGCTCCAACCTGCTGTAAAATGCTTGATTTCGAGAGTGAGCGAAACTAATGAAAACATTGTTGGGGGTAAATCCTAAAGGGAAAGACCTAGCACCAAATCCAATTTGCCATCTGATCTAACTTCTGGAGGCAGTCAAAATGAGCCTTAGAATTCTTCCCTACCTTATTCCTGTGCTGAGATACAGGCTGCTCCAACCTGCTGTAAAATGCTTGATTTCGAGAGTGAGCGAAACTAATGAAAACATTGTTGGGGGTAAAACCTAAAGGGAAAGACCTAGCACCAAATCCAATTTGCCATCTGATCTAACTTCTGGAGGCAGTCAAAATGAGCCTTAGAATTCTTCCCTACCTTATTCCTGTGCTGAGATACAGGCTGCTCCAACCTGCTGTAAAATGCTTGATTTCGAGAGTGAGCGAAACTAATGAAAACATTGTTGGGGTAAAACCTAAAGGGAAAGACCTAGCACCAAATCCAATTTGCCATCTGATCTAACTTCTGGAGGCAGTCAAAATGAGCCTTAGAATTCTTCCCTACCTTATTCCTGTGCTGAGATACAGGCTGCTCCAACCTGCTGTAAAATGCTTGATTTCGAGAGTGAGCGAAACTAATGAAAACATTGTTGGGGTAAAACCTAAAGGGAAAGACCTAGCACCAAATCCAATTTGCCATCTGATCTAACTTCTGGAGGCAGTCAAAATGAGCCTTAGAATTCTTCCCTACCTTATTCCTGTGCTGAGATACAGGCTGCTCCAACCTGCTGTAAAATGCTTGATTTCGAGAGTGAGCGAAACTAATGAAAACATTGTTGGGGTAAAACCTAAAGGGAAAGACCTAGCACCAAATCCAATTTGCCATCTGATCTATCTTCTGGAGGCAGTCAAAATGAGCCTTAGAATTCTTCCCTACCTTATTCCTGTGCTGAGATACAGGCTGCTCCAACCTGCTGTAAAATGCTTGATTTCGAGAGTGAGCGAAACTAATGAAAACATTGTTGGGGTAAAACCTAAAGGGAAAGACCTAGCACCAAATCCAATTTGCCATCTGATCTAACTTCTGGAGGCAGTCAAAATGATCCTTAGAATTCTTCCCTACCTTATTCCTGTGCTGAGATACAGGCTGCTCCAACCTGCTCTAAAATGCTTGATTTCGAGAGTGAGCGAAACTAATGAAAACATTGTTGGGGTAAAACCTAAAGGGAAAGACCTAGCACCAAATCCAATTTGCCATCTGATCTAACTTCTGGAGGCAGTCAAAATGAGCCTTAGAATTCTTCCCTACCTTATTCCTGTGCTGAGATACAGGCTTGCTCCAACCTGCTGTAAAATGCTTGATTTCGAGAGTGAGCGAAACTAATGAAAACATTGTTGGGGTAAAACCTAAAGGAAAGACCTAGCACCAAATCCAATTTGCCATCTGATCTAACTTCTGGAGGCAGTCAAAATGAGCCCTTAGAATTCTTCCCTACCTTATTCCTGTGCTGAGATACAGGCTGCTCCAACCTGCTGTAAAATGCTTGATTTCGAGAGTGAGCGAAACTAATGAAAAACATTGTTGGGGTAAAACCTAAAGGGAAAGACCTAGCACCAAATCCAATTTGCCATCTGATCTAACTTCTGGAGGCAGTCAAAATGAGCCTTTAGAATTCTTCCCTACCTTATTCCTGTGCTGAGATACAGGCTGCTCCAACCTGCTGTAAAATGCTTGATTTCGAGAGTGAGCGAAACTAATGAAAACATTGTTGGGGTAAAACCTAAAGGGAAAGACCTAGCACCAAATCCAATTTGCCATCTGATCTAACTTCTGGAGGCAGTCAAAATGAGCCTTAGAATTCTTCCCTACCTTATTCCTGTGCTGAGATACAGGCTGCTCCAACCTGCTGTAAAATGCTTGATTTCGAGAGTGAGCGAAACTAATGAAAACATTGTTGGGGTAAAACCTAAAGGGAAAGACCTAGCACCAAATCCAATTTGCCATCTGATCTAACTTCTGGAGGCAGTCAAAATGAGCCTTAGAATTCTTCCCTACCTTATTCCTGTGCTGAGATACAGGCTGCTCCAACCTGCTGTAAAATGCTTGATTTCGAGAGTGAGCGAAACTAATGAAAACATTGTTGGGGTAAAACCTAAAGGGAAAAGACCTAGCACCAAATCCAAATTGCCATCTGATCTAACTTCTGGAGGCAGTCAAAATGAGCCTTAGAATTCTTCCCTACCTTATTCCTGTGCTGAGATACAGGCTGCTCCAACCTGCTGTAAAATGCTTGATTTCGAGAGTGAGCGAAACTAATGAAAACATTGTTGGGGTAAAACCTAAAGGGAAAGACCTAGCACCAAATCCAATTGCCATCTGATCTAACTTCTGGAGGCAGTCAAAATGAGCCTTAGAATTCTTCCCTACCTTATTCCTGTGCTGAGATACAGGCTGCTCCAACCTGCTGTAAAATGCTTGATTTCGAGAGTGAGCGAAACTAATGAAAACATTGTTGGGGTAAAACCTAAAGGGAAAGACCTAGCACCAAATC